>NC_137668.1:8705583-8998697 GCF_963422515.1 Blennius ocellaris
GGGAGATTCTCGCTTTCAGGTCCAAATCTAAAATGTGTTTTGCGCCTTGTTTTTCTTATAAATTGCATGCTGGTCTCGCTGTGCATGTTCGGTTCATTACTGGACACCAGTGTGGTGGAAAATTGGATTTATCAAATAAATATGAAAAACGAAGAAAAAAAAACAGATTGATGCCATTGCAAATGCTATTGGGAAAGTTTGAGATGATGCAAGACAAGAAAAGGACAGAGTTTAGAGAAGTTATACACAAATGGTTCAATGGTTAACAAACGTATAGTGAGAATCTTGTAGGTTTGAGTTTTGTCAGGTGTCTTTTGTGTAGTAGTTTGTATGTTTTCCGTGTGCTGGTGTAGAATTTATCCATGTATTCCAGTTCCAAAAACTTCCATTAGAGAGTCATTGGTGAAACTAAACTGCCTGCAGGTTTGAATTGCTTTCTGGGACCAGCTCTGAGTTAGGTAAAGCTGCAGAAGTATAGATAGAAGTTAGTAGAAGATGGTAGAAGATGGATGGATGGCTGGAATTGAAGTAACTTGGGGGTCTTGCTAATGATCAGATGTTGACAGGAAGGTGAAGAAAGAGCTGAGCTTCAGTCCACATCCCCACTCTCATCGATGGTCATGAAGTTTGGGTCGTGACCAAAACGCACGAGATCACAGATCCAAACAATGTCACTCTTTGTGGTACAGTGAGGAGCATAGCTAAAACATGGTTTGGGCTTCTGATCCCACGATCAGTTGGAGAGATTGTATTTATCTATGATATGATTTTCCACATCCTGTCTGAGATTTTTCTAAATTCATGAAAGTGTGAGTTTGTCAAGGTTTTATAAGACTATTAAACATGTCTATCTTCTAGGCCTGTCAAAAATAACACAGTAATGTGGATTAGTCTATCGTGATTAATCTTATCTAACATTTTAACGTAATAAAGTGCGCGGAATGACTTAAAAAGTCACTGGAAACGTATTTCAGGTTAGCTTGTCCAAGAAGACTTAACGTAGGGCATGCCGCCACGCTCAAATGGGCAGTCGATCTGTTCGATGAAACTAAGTCCAACTAAGTGAGACACTAAACAAGCATGTTGACCCTCTTGACGGGAATTATAAGTGCAAAAAACATCCAAGACAGAACAGGCGATGGATATAAAGTAGAATGCACAGTCTGCAGGAAGTGGTTGTCTCTTCACCAAAGCCCTCCTGGCTTAAAATAGCACATTAACGGAAAGTATACATTAGTCTGGGATTCTGCTGACTGTTCTCAGTTGTAGCAACATTGGAAAAAAGAAGCAGTCAGGTCTCTGTATCTGCTGTAAAAAGACCTCATTAATGTGAACAGATGTTTGTTTTGAAAAAAGACAGATGCTTTTGGTTAACATGAACTGTTAGAATGTGGATTTAACAGTTTAGGTGCTTATATATTCCCTCCTGGAGTTCGTTTGCTAATGCAAAATGAAACGCAATTAATCTAAATTAAAAATGAATGATATTTAATCATAATTAATCAAAATTGATCCATAGTAACTGTGTAATTAATCTGATTAAGAAGAAGATTGATTTTGGTAGAGGCATAAAACAACATTCTACAATGTATTACCTTTGCCTTTATGAAAATGGAATATTGGGCATCTTCTTTGCCTAGTTAAGGCTAATAGATGTGCTCCCGTCTGAAGCTGATGTCGCTCATGCTGTTTTTAGTCATTCACACAAATGTACCACTTCTGGCAAACACCCACAGTCACACCCTTGGGCACCCCAGAGTCACCAATCAACCTCGTGCCCTTTTTTTTTTTTTTTTACTGTGTGATATTACTGCATCTTGAGAGAAATCAACACAACCAACAAGTAAAACATGAAAAACTGCCCAAAGAACGATGCCTCAGGCTTAAAGCTGGGACATTGTCATTATGTGCTAACCACAACATTATTGCATAGGCAAGCAGATCTCTGTCAATGACTATTAAAGTCCACTTTGTTGGACACCAGACCTTGAAGAGATTTATATTTATCACCATTTCATGACAGACTTTAAAGTTATTGTATTCTATCAGGATTTTGTTTCTGTCAGTCTGTTCTTATGAAGAGAATTTGTTCCATAATTGGACTTTCCATACATATTAAAGAGTCAGACTTCGCATGTCAAAATTATCATTTATCTTTCAATGATCTTTCAATATTGGTAAAGTATCTCACGATCGTGCATCCTTGCTTTAGGATCCAAATATGTTGGATTTAGTTGATTGATGACTGTTCAGAGTCAAAGTTTCTTGTAAACAAATCTGCAAATAGAAGTCATATGGGGCCATCTGTTGAAATTCCCAGTAACCCAGTAATGGCTCCCAGTATTCACTACCACTTTGAAAAGACCCTGATATTGCATAATCATTAAAGCGGGCACACTAAATCAGACATGAGCCACAGTTTTCATACAGGCAAGGTTTCATCAGATTGGGCCCGATGAGTCCAAAATGTTCAAGCCAGGAAACTAAAAGACACCAATGACTTTAAATTTGCCTTTGCTTGTTGTTCTCACACTCATGATGACCTCCTCTTTAGACGAGTTAAATTGCCACAAGCCGCCATGTTCCCAATTTTAATTCATTTCCCTTGAATTTCTTTCTCAAGCCAACATTCAATTTGGAAGCAGACACGGAAATAGAGGAAAGCACGCATGCATTATTAGTCTGGATTTGTATACACCTGCTGTGAGATGGGTTGGCCTTCCACGTCCATGCCATCCTCTCATTAGCGCCATCTCTTGTATATAGCTCGGTAATTTGTTGAATGAGCGAGGCGTGTGCTCCCTAGTAATCCGCCCATTCAGGCCGCGGGAGTTGGAGGTATTACTGAATATCAGTGAAATACAGCTGACCTCATTGAGCAAACAGAAGGAGACATAGCACCAGAAACAAAGACATAATGAGAGGAGGACGTTGGGTGACTCAGCAAATCTCTGTCATGTGTGTCTCATTTAGCACTCATGCAAATGCCACAGAAGGGACAATGTCCAGACAACATTTATCCGTAACATGAAAAGACACCCCTGTGATGAATGTACATCATCCCGCTCTGCTCGCCCTCCCTCTCCAGTCCACACCTTTGTTGCAAGGCTGGTTCACTTCAGTCCCCAGGAGCTGTTAGAAAGGTAGAAAGATGAAGATTGAGCACTGGGAGCACTAAGAACCAATTTCCAATTTCCACCACCGTGGTTATTAGGTGGGCTCATGAGCACAAAGAGACGAGTTCAAATGGGGAGGATGCTTCAAAATGCCAAGTGAAAATTAAGCCTTTGTTTCCACTGCACAGAATGTGATGGGATGAAATGGGATGGAATGGCACCAGACCCAAATCTGTTGTGCGTTTCCACCGCAGAGTGTACGGTTAAAATGTAGGCGGGATTGTGAGTGCAGCAGATATGTGATGTCATTACCCAATTTGTAGCCATTATAAATGTCTCACAAACCATATGAATCCTGTGTGTGTGTGTGTGTGTGTGTGTGTGTGTGTGTGTGTGTGTGTGTGTGTGTGTGTGTGTGTGTGTGTGTGTGTGTGTGTGTGTGTGTGTGTGTGTGTGTGTGTGTGTGTGTGTGTGTGTGTGTGTGTGTGTGTGTGTCGGGCGAAGAACGCTGAAGTGGCCATCAGAGTAAAAGACTTGCGCCTCCTCTCTCTGTGACACAGCATAAACGTTCTCACTCAGAACCTCAGCCTCCAGCTCCTGATCACAGTCAGAAAGTTTTCAATAAACTGAGTTAACAAAACAACCAGTGAGCAGAAAGCGGCGTATGTCAACAACAATTCATCCATACGGGGCAAAACACAACAGCAACAATTATGTAAAGCTGACACTGAAATGCACAAAGCTAATTTATTGGCATTCATACTTTAGAAAGAGCAAATTTAGGAGGTTTCCACTAAGATTATTTAAGTTATTCTATTGTCTATCTTCTAACTTGAAATATCATGTTTAGGTTGTCATGTTTTTTTTTAAAGATATGTTTGACAGCTTTAAGAGGCAGTTATCAAAATACAGACCAAGAAATGCTTTGTACATTTGAGTTTCAACCACATAATTAAAGACCCCATTCAGCATCCCATTGCATTGAACGGCTTTAGATGCTCGTAGCCAAGTATTGTTCTCAGATCACATATTTGGACTCAGAGGATCTGCCCCAGGATTTATTTGAAGAAATGTAGAAGACGTGAAGCATTTATCATTGGCGGTAATCTCCAAAGCTTTAATGCTCCTCTCTGTGGGCTGATATCCAATCTGAGAAAGCGCAGATCACCATGCTCCTCTGCTCGCTGACGTAAAGGACACATCTATTTTCATCCCGGCACCAGGAGTCTCTCTTGAATCCTTGAGGAAGGTATAGATCAGAGGTGTCATACATGCAGCTTGTGTGGTCCAACATTGCCCCCCACAGAGGATTCAGCCATTCACTGTAAGGACCTTTTGCATGGAGATCTCACATTCAGCCCTGTTCATTACGTTTTTGGCGTCGGTTTCCATGACAATGATGCTTGCTTGGAAAATGGCTCTCAGTTTTATAGCTGGGAGTCGCCTGTATTAGCAATCCAACTTTGTTGTCTGTCCATACGAATGTCAGCGTACTCACCATTGTTAATGTTTACAGCGACTGTTAATGTTTGAAATGGCAGCTATGCTTTATTGATAGGTTAATATGATGGAGGTCAAATATGTAGCTCCTGAGCCGCAATGAATGTGACATGCGGGGTGTGAACAAAAAAGATAAATTATTTGAAAGGTCGCTGCAGTGATTTGTGGCACTTTTGTGTATTTTTGGCAAGGAACTACAAAAATCAACAATGCCAGGCAATAATGATGCTTTTTTTGGAGTCCTGCCTCCAGATAATGAGTTGGATTTTGTAGAAAATGTAGTAATTACTGTTAATTTGACAGGGAGAGAGCTCAGTAATCAAGACAAATTAGCCAGAATTATGGGGAAAGAAAAATCAATATGTATGATCCTTTGCCAGTTTTTTGAAATGGTATTTTAATATCAGTAAAAATAACAAGAAAGTGGATGGTGGCTAATTAGTAGGTTGATATCATGCAGTGAAATTAACTTAATTGAGAGTTTAAGCATTATATCATTAATTTGATTGCTCTACCCACATGGAAAGAACCTATATAAACATATATGTTTTAATATAGGTTTTGACATAGGTTTTGAATATATGTGACACATATAAAATTGGCCGTTTTCCTATATTTTATTCGCATATATGTACATATATGTGCATATATGTACATACGTGCATACAGGTTTCATATATGTGCATATATCCTCATATAGGTTATTTCCATGTGGGTATGACGATTAGAAATTCACATTTCTGTCTTGGAGGAGTATTAAAAGATGCACAGAATTCATTATAGTTTCGATTTTTGAAGATAAACTTTGCTAAAGCCCGACCCTAACAAATCATCCCCATGAATGTCAATAAAAGCAAAGCACGATGCTGTCATAGCAAAGATCACTTCATTTCATTTGCAATAGAAAGAAAAGTGCTTAAATGCAGCTGTAAGGCGTGTGAAACAATAATAGTAAAAGGGTTTCTGTATTCACTTGACATTCAGATTTGATTAAATCTAACAATATTTGGTGGGAGGCTTTCATACAAAGCACCTTGGTAATGTTAATGCACGCCTCTTCATTTAAAGACACTCAACTTTCCTCCTCAATGTGGTGATTTGGTCAAATCTGCATAGAAGCAGCACAGAATATCAAAATATATTGATCAACCATAACATTAAGACCACTGAATGTTGTGAAGGTGGTGCCTTTTTTTAATCATCCATCCTGAGAACACTTTCGACTGCAGGTGCTCGCACCGAGTCGTTGTCAGTCAAATATCGTTACGCTCCATTTTTGCTTCTCGTACGTCGGTTTTGATGATTTACTACGATCCTACGATAAGATAGAATCTTCATCATCATTGTCATAATTTACCCTCCATACACCAACAAGAGGAGAACGTTGTGTGATGCCACAAACTACTTCTGCCTTTGCGTCGACGACTCCACAATTCTGAACAACTCTAACTTTATTAATTATTCATATTACAAATGTTACATACATTACAAAGATTACATATATATATATATATATATAATTGTGAGTTGCTCTGTTTAGTCTAACTTTGGCATACTTAGCTCTGCTTGGTGTCAAAATGTGGACTTATATTGTCTCTTTGACAACCGACACGCCTCAGAACACTAAAGACAAACTGTTTTTTTCTCCTTGAAGCACAAACATGTATTTGCCTTCCGATCGTTCATGAAACAGCCGTTCATCTGCATCCATTTTTCTCTTCCTGGACATTTTGGGATCATTTGTATTTCTCAATTCTACTTGTTGAAAATGACATTGATGTTTATACACTGCCATCTTCACGGGTAATATCATATTTATTAATTTATTTGATCGGGTCAACATACATTAATGATCAATCAAATATAAATTATACACAAATTGTAAATGTGTCAGATTGTAGCAAAACTGCAAATTTACATCTTTAGTATTAGAAAAATAATACAATCAGCATGCATTGTGGGAAATGCAATGTATGGTCAATGCAGTTTCACAAAGATGTGAAGGCGAGCTCGAAGAAACAAACCTCACTACTTTGCAGTGGGTGCAATCGTGCAAAATGCTATCGTTTCACTGTTTGCTTGCTTGACTGAATGTGGAGTTGGACGCATTAATGGAGGAAGGCATCAGACCTGCTGGACTGTTCCAAACAAACACATCTACATTTGATGGAAAAAAAGTGAAAACTATTGAGGAGATCAACAGTTGACCACAATCTACATCCCGATTATAGAGCAAATCTTATAAAAAGCAAGCAAGTGTCACGAGGAACGAGCAACAGCAGCATCTCTGATAAATTAATGTACTTTTTGTCACTAAGGAGACAAAAAAGGTTGTTCAAGGTAAGAAGAAGACCAAACTGCAGCATCTGTTCTGGAGCAGCTTCCATTCCCATTGAATGAGTTTATCCTCGTGAGACGCAGTTTATTTTGGGATTGGGCATTTTTTACTTGATTAAGTGCTGAGAAAAAGACATTTGTCCCCAGAGATATTTACTTCGCATCATCTGTCCCTCGTAGAGGACATTTGGTCTTCATTCGTCATACAAAGTAATCATGTCGTTGGAGATCACTTTATAGGGGAATTTTCTGATTTGATGACTTTTTGAATGGGAAGTCAAAGCGTGATCTCGACAAATAAACAGTTTCAATTAAAAGTGACCATATCTGGTATCTTAAACCACTATATATTTCATGTTTTTACAGTATTGTGAGGACAAAATTGTCTAACAGTAAATTGCAAATATAACAAAGATTGTCTGCAAAACAGTTTCTCAGTTCTTTATTTAAAGCACGATAAACCCTAATATAAAAATACTTCAGTTTGTACCTCATGGTGTTCCAGGAAATTGTCTGTAAATCACAGAAACTGAGAGTGCAATATATTTGTATAAACATGCAACTTGGAGGAGAGGGCAAATATTTATGGCTTCATGGAGGGAGGGGATGTGAGAGGACACTCAAGCACAGTATAAATGAAAAATATACTTGAAGATGTAACAAAGGATTTTGTACTTAGTTACATGTGATTATAAGAAATAAAAGCTCATATTCACTAAGAGTTTTCAGTAATTCCGACGTAAAAAGAACCCAAAACGCAACAAATGTTTTCGGTCTTCACTTGAAAAAGTTGTGTAACATGACGCCTAAATAATATCACCCTCAAAGCACCTCATGATGTTGAGAGATGTAACCACGTTCAGTGTTTAAAAAAAAAAAAAAACTGCAGGAAAAGTTCCAAACAGCTACTTTTGTTCCAAAATGTTTCTTAAAGTGAGTCCAGGCATACGAGAGCTCCTGTTTGTTTTAATACACAAGCCATCTGGCTGTTCACCGGTTCAGTCAACCTCAATGCAAATGAGGTCCATTATCAACCCAAAGGGGCATAAATACACCTGCATTTGTCAATCATTCAGTTAATGCATGCATATTAAATAGCTTTTCAAACATGCACATTTGTGCCATTAGGTGGATAAAAATTGTTGGGGTTTTTTTTTTTTTTTTGCTCCTCTGGGCTCTGGAAAAGAACATCGACTTCACACATCAAAGTCTGTTTACAGGTCTGAGGGAGCATTCGTGGGAAAGTTGTGTAAAGTTTCTCCGTCTCCACGGGGAGCTGATAACTGCTCTCAGGTGGCCTGGACAAATCTGAGAACGTGAAGTAAGATAGAAGGGAGTCTAGTGGAGCGGTGTGTTGACACCTGCTCATCTCAGCCGGAAGATGGATGGCGTAACCCCCCCCCCACAAAAAAAAAAAAAATCTCAGCTTGTTAACATGAAGAAGCCAAAGACACTGTACTCTTGATACTTCTGCAGTACGACTCAAGTGTTAAGTTCAAAAAACAAAAAACTACGTCACTACGTAGAAAATGTCACATATTCACAAAAGTTTGGTTGATTCACTATTTCAGCTGAAGTTACGAGCTGAAGTTAAGTTATAAACATGTGGGAGGAAGATGCTCTCAAATCTGAACGTTAATGCTCCTTCGAAGCAATATGGACTAATAATTATGAAAAGAAGCAGACAACAAAACAGCTGAGAACAACAACAAAAAGACAACATGAGGGAAGGGGAAGATGCTAATGCTAATCACAGTTACTGCGAGCTATAGATTGATATTCCCTTCATTGTTGAGACTGTTTGCTCAGTAATTGTTACTGAGATACCGACAATGACTGTGTAAATTTATGGTGGCGAATGCTAATCACAGCTACTTTGATAATGTTACAGTTTCTTACAATACATTGTCTTTCATGTTCAATCACTTATGTAGAAATTGGATTACCTTAAGTAACTTTTTATTAGCAGCCGAGTCAACAGTCGATAAATGACCCTCAGCTCACTCAGGTGCACAAACACATTATTATTATGATCGCTCTGCACATTCAAAAGCTTCCTATTCACCAAACCACTCGATGAACACTGACTTCACGAACACCAGGTCTCCTCTGCATCAACCCCTTCAAGCTGAGTCGTCATGGAAACCTAACGTGGGAACCTTCAGCTGAGGTGTGGGAGAATAGTTTTCAATACTCCTGCCACCACATGTCCCCCACAGGGGCAAACAGACACGGTGATGAGTTTCTCACAGGAAATGTCACAAAAGCAGCTTTTCTTTTCTTCCTCTTTTTTTTATTTTTTATATATCTTTGTTTATCCTCAACAGGAAATCTGTCAAAGTATAACACTTCCCAATATTGTTCACAACATAAAAGCATCTTTGTTCAAAAATCTTGGGAATATTGAGTGTAAGCTTTCTACTGCAGGTGTGTGTGTGTGTGTGTGTGTGTGTGTGTGTGTGTGTGTGTGTGTGTGTGTGTGTGTGTGTGTGTGTGTGTGTGTTAGAACTGCTTTTGTAGTAAAGCTCAGTTACAATTCTTACTAATCGCCAAAAATGTGCATTTTACAGATAAAAATCCATAGTATCTTAATCCTAGCATCATGTTTAAATCAAAAAGTCTTTAGAGCCATACTGGTTTTTTTTCTATTTTAATTTCTCTGTTCTGGTCCATCTGTGTGTACACACACTGTGGTGTTTACCTGCTTCCCACCCTGATGAGTTTATGTTTAAAGTCTCCCGCTGGTTCAAAGCAGCTGCTTCACTCGATTATATGGAAGCTCGGATGAGTTGGCGACTCAGTTAAATCATCAGTTAATATGATCCTAATAACCAACATAAAGAATGATAGTTATGCTAAATGAATAGAGTGGAGTGCATTCATGCACATTTTCAGTTTGAAAGGTGGCTTTTGATAAAGTAAATTATTTAAAGCCCACAGTTGTATCTTGTTTGAATCATGAGAAATTATGAAGACAAAGAAGAATGACTTAATTCAATCTCAAAGCATTTAAGAGATTTGGATAATTATAACTAAAATGAGAAAATATTACAAAATAAACCTTGAATGAATCAAGCTGTAAAATGTACTATTAAGCTATTATAACTATTATGATCCTATTTGAAATAATTCATAGCAAAAACATTTATTTAATATTTGCCTTTTCATTTTCATTTTAACATACTGAAACGAGATAATGAAGGAAAAGTCTGCACAGAGGAGCTTAAATCTTGTCTGAGAGCGACATCTGCTGGTTGACATGAGGACCTGCTGTTCAGATTAAATAAAGCCCCCATGACAGAGAATGGATCGCTGATCCTCCAGCTCTGTTACGAATGTGTCACGTGACGTTTGTTTGAATCAAGTCAACCTTCAGCCAATGAAATCTGATCGTACAGCCGCTCCAGAGGACAGAATGACTTGTGTGTGGCTTAATAAATCAACTGAATCTCAGGCTATGTTTGTTCATCCAGTACGTCCTCGTATGAACAGATGTTTCAGCACTGATTATCAGCGCTGGTGCTGGTTCATAAAAACAAACCAAAACAAAAGGGATGTTGGGGGTTGCGAAAAAAAAAAAAAAAAGGGAAAATACATGTATTTGTATGCAAACAGCAGATGTAAAAAAAATTGCATGTTTAGTGAAAAAAATCAAAACTTTTTTTGTGGTACTTTTCAGCTAAAAAATATAAAAAGCAGTACAAAGAACATTACATTCTGAAAATCGAAACACT
The DNA here is from genome assembly GCF_963422515.1 of Blennius ocellaris. Classification (NCBI taxonomy): domain Eukaryota; kingdom Metazoa; phylum Chordata; class Actinopteri; order Blenniiformes; family Blenniidae; genus Blennius; species Blennius ocellaris. The sequence goes on from NC_137668.1 coordinate 8,716,271, forward strand.
TGAATGACAAAAATAAAGAGAAAATGATCAAGCACATGCCAAAATGAGACATTAAATTAATATTGATAACATTGGCTAAAAATACTAAGTTTGAAACAAAATAGGAGACAAAATAGATTAATGAATAAATTAATAAAAACAAATCACTTACAAGATTAAAAAAAATAAATAAGTGGGCCTTCATCCTGGAAAAGTATTGACGAGAAAATAAATGAATGTAAAACAAATAATAAAAACAACATTTGTGTGTAACTTGTGCTTGTTGGAGGCTTTTGCAGCACATTTCATCAGCTGACTTTATTTATTGTCTGGAAATCCAAACACCTGACACCGACATGGAAAGTTAGATAAAATAATTAAGTATTTATGTATGACTTCATACATAAGTGTGATTTAGGACTAAACCTTATTTTAACATTTTAATATAAAACATATGCAGATAATGTCATGAAGACAAATTACCTCTGTCACATAAGTTACAATGCAAAACTAGTTTTGTGGAATATTTGCTGGCTGGAAAAAAAAAAGAATGAAAACTGAGCCAAAGCTGTTGATTGCATGTCAATCCCACTATTATTAACTTGAACTGCTCACGCTTACTTAATATAGACTAGTTGTTGAACAATCCAGTTACAATGAAATGATAAAAAGGTCAAAACAAGCCCACAAATTAATAGATCCTGACTGCATGTAAATAGTTAAACTATTTCAACACTGTTTTATATATCTTCCAGGACTTTTGAGGAAAAAGAAAAAAAGCTTTCAGGAAGCTTATTAAGTGAGTAATACAAGCTGAATCTTTCTGAATCTGTTGCACTCAGTGAGGTGAACTGTGAATCATACCTGAGGGCGCTATGCTTTTTTGTACTGTTTTGTGTTTAAAGCCATGATATCACAGTTATGTTACAACATGCACACTAGTATTCTTACTACTTCCCAAGGTATTGATTTACTCTTAGTCTCTATGCACTTTTTCCCGCTCTTTGCTGGATCTACTCTCCAGGCACAAGAGGGAGCCTTTGCTTCAAATCGAAGCCTCATAACCAAGTATGTTTTCCAAAACATCAAACAATCATGTCAAGATGCATCAGTCAAATGCAAACTGCAAAACAAAAACACACAAAGGTCAGGATGCTGTTCTTACCCACTCAGAATACATAATAATGCACACTGGGAACTAAGTTGGGGCAAGATATTTGATTTAAAGGTAAAAAAAAAAAAAATCCTCTTTTGTGAGAAAAACAACTTTACAGTTATTTTCTCGACAGTTCTATCTGAAATCACACAAATAATCCTTGCCTGGATTTATTAGGGTCCGAGCAGAAATGTGGCTGTAGTGTGCAAGTAGTAGCATCCCTGTACTATGTTAACTCGACAGTGAGACACTGAAGTGAAGCCACTGATCTAATTATAATTTTTTTTCTTGGTGTTTTTTTTTCCCTCCAGTCATAAGTCGTAAAATAATATAACACAATTTTGAGGAAGTGGCACTGAGCTGGCTGCAGAAATCTTCCTTTAAAAGCAGCGAAAATGAGAAGCAGCTGCACAAATCACATGAGGATGATCAGGCTCATATGTAGACACCTGCAACTGGCAGGGTGTTTTACACGTGTCATCTGAGCAGCAAACTCTGTCACCATAGACAGTCTATTTGTTTAGCAGCAAGTCAGAAAATTGCAAACCTTTCCCATAAAGATAAATGCATAGTCAAGAAAGATGCAGACGTTATACGTGGATATTTTTGGCCTGAAACTGGCATGAACCAGTCCGTGACGAACAAAAGTACCTGTTTCTGATTTAATTCTGTATCGTTCAATTTTCAGCCGTGACTATTGAATCTTGGGAGGTTTCACACCTTGGATTGCTCTTAATGCAGTGTAACTGAGCCTTTAATGTGCAGGACAAGTGCAGTGCATACCAAATGCCTTATGAATATAGGATATTAAAAAAACAAAACAAAAAAAAACCACTGTCTTGGTCTTGGTTATTGGGATGCCCTGGTCTTGGGTCTTGATTCAGTCGTGGGTTAGATGGTCTTGACTACAAATCACTTAAATGTTATAATATTTTTGGCCTTTAAAGACACATTTTAAGCATCTTGACCCAATTCATACCTTTTCAGAAATACAGATATGTTCAGATGCACAAAGAATGTAGATGATGTGAAGCTTGTGTGTCATATAATTTGCTGGTTTATAATTCCCGATGTTAAAATTCTTTAATAGGTCCAACAGTGGAAGTTGGGCTACCGAGTGGCTCAATGTGGGACTCGAAGCTACAGCAGTAAAAATATTTTAGAGGAAAGAAAAAAAAAAAGATTTATTCGACTTGAAGACTGTGTTTACTTTCACATTCCAGCCCACTTGCAATCATTCAACTACAGAGTGCCAATCACCATTTTCAACTGTCTAATGGTGGTTTCCATGGGGATCTTTTCTATTGCTCCCATCCATCCCATGTGACATGAACACGACATAATAACAAGTATAATTTGCATACTGAGTGACTGCTTCTGCAGCAGATGTGAGATAGGCAAGAGCAAAGAGAAGGAGGGAAAGAAAAAAACTGTTTGCATGATTAAAATAGCCTGAAAATTAGAGTCTCTTTAGCTTGAATGATGGACTGGAGGTTGTTTGCTTCCAGACATTATTCAGCATAAACATCAGAGGTTCAAGATTGGAGGGTAATTGCCACTTAGTGTCGATGTCGGCAGTTTAAACATGTCAGACAATGGTAATAATGGTTAACACGCGTCGGCGAATGTGGGGAAAGGCAATGAAACTATAGATATGTTGGCACTGAAAGGAAAACAATTTTTTTTTTTTTAAATGCAGTCTATTGATGGGAGTCATGGAGAGAACACTGATTCCCCGGCAGTGAAGGAGGAGGGTTCGCCTTGAAGCTCAAGTCCAAGGTCTAAATGCTCAAAAATATCCAAACGTAAAAATATCGGCACAATATTAAACTTGGTGTCCAGCACTGAAGCGTGCCCGGAGGCATGACTGTTGTGTCTCCTCGAGGTGAAGGAGCGAGGTGATGGGACTGTATCAGGGTTTCTTTGATTCGTTTCCTAAATGGAGACAAATCTCTCCATCAGTTCACACGACAGCCGTCACTCCCGGCAGCTGCGCACACAGGAGAAAAAAATAAATTGCACGCTGCAGTGTGTGTCTGTGTTGCTTTTACCAGTAACTGACAGTTATTGTCAAGTCACTGCTGCTTTTATGACATAGGGGTATTTATTTTTTAGGGCCTGTCTCTTCTCTTTCAATAGGTATAAAAACGCAGTATAAAAATTCAGATTATTGCTAATGCAGTGATGCAGTGATGCAATGCTACAGCAACGCTTAGAGGGAGGCAAAGAATAACCTTCACCAAATGCTCCTTTATTCTCTCCCTGGCTCAAAGATATTGTATTTTACACTGAGAAAGGATAGTTTGAACTTCAAAGATCTGATTCGCACTTTTTAAAAAGATTTGACCTTTCCTCCATCTTTAGGTTTAGGATTCGTTGGGTTCTTTTCTTTTCCCCTGTTAAAAACACTTAGAGATGACTGTGTTGTGTTTGGTGCTAAATAAATAAAGTTGAATTCAATTGAATCTTTATTTCCGGTTCGCCCACTTCAGCCCAAACTGTCCTGCTTTCTTCAATGATCTCCAACTCCTCTCCTCCCAGTTGATCCTGTCTGGCACCCTGTCAATAGGAGGCGACCAGGAGGTGGAGGGGTAATTCATCCTGCCACAGAAAGTGAGGGCCACCATCTTGGAAAATAAAAAGTCTTTTAAGTCCTTTATAAGTCATCCTTTTAGTGTGAGTGTGAGTGTGAATCAACTGGTAAACTGAGAGCTGTGGCAATGTGTGGTAGAGTGACTGTTGATTTTACAGCTTCTTATCCCAATATTAAGCCTCAAAGTACTTCAACTTAAACTCCTCCAGCTGGAGAAGGTTCTACCCCAAACCTAGACAAATAATTCCATCTTTTCCCATGAGAGATCCATGGACTCCGTCTCTGAGCGGCTGATCCTCAACCCACCGACTCTGCACTTATCGTTCTACAACCAGTAGAGAATCTCTTTTAGTCTTATTCAAGCAAAAATGCAACAGAATCTCTTTTCTCCTTACTATAGATTACTGAACTATAGAGTTTATATTATTGAAGCAACAGCTTTTTTTGGGGGGGGGTGTTTAGGTAGTATTTTTCCTTTTCTTGCCCTATTTTCTTGTAGGTATTTTTCTATTTTTTTCCAAAACACTCATTTTGTCGCCCTTTTTTCACAACCAAGGTTGGAGCAGTTGTGTCTAAATTGAAGGGGTGAAGGGAAAGGTAGTTGGTGAGCTGTGAAATGGTCGACCTTTGCTTCGGATGGCTCTGTCCACTCACCAACAAAATTAAAGGAAATATGAAAGCATGTTTTAGAAGAGGAACGTTTGAACATTCAGTGGTATAAAAGGGAAATTCTAAGCTTTGCAAATGTAAGTTGACACCTACATGTGGTTGTTACAGCAGCACATTAAAACCCCCGGCCTTGTGATGACACGCTCAGTCGCCTCCTCTCCTCTGGTTGGAGGATTTTCGTCATGTTTTGAAACCTGGCTGGAAAGATTTGCTCCCACTCAAGACAACAGGAGCTTTAGTTTGTTTCCTGGGCGTTTGACACTTTTAAAAGTACAAAGTCAACACCACTTACAAGGGGCATAACAGAGGAAAATCACACCTAATCTAATGCGCATGTTCAAACCCAATGGAGTAACTTTATGATCTTGTGTTCATGCAAGCTTTAAAGTAAGTAAATTCCATATCAGAATAAATGACCCTGACAGTGCACTTCAGAGACCAGAGAGAAAGCATTTGGGATTGTGGCGTTCAAATCAATTCAAAAAGGGAACAAGTAAAACAAAACAAAAACAAAGCAGAAAACAACAACACCAAACAGGAGGCAGGAAAATATCAAATAATAATAATATCAAATAATAATCAAAGAAACTCGGCCGCGCTACTACATAAGTACATGCTGTCATATTAGAATCGCATACCCAAATATAATACGAGGAGAACTGAGTGTTTATTGCTGTCATAGAAGTAGGATGATGATGATGACCAGTTACTGTCTCACCGTTTTATATTGAATGCACTATGCATTTGTGGTCTACAAATACCAAATGACAGAACTTTAAATATAAAAGAAAAGCACAATTAACTGCGATCGCTTTTTTGTTTTGTTTTCATGGCTAACTTTTACATTTTTGACATGATTGACAGCCGTAAATATTTCATACCTTGTTTCTACTTGGCAAGGCTAAGAACTACGAAAAGTGAGAAATAAATATACACCCTCTATAAAAAGAAAAATACAGCAAGAAGGAAGAGAGTGCATACCTCTTGTTGGCAAGTATTTGAACCGGGAAACTGAATCTCTTCCTTCCCTTTATATATTAGCCTGACAAACTGTATCTAAATACATCAATAAACCATCCAACCACCTACTGACTGACTGAAAGACCGAACAAACAAACAACCCACAGCAATTAAAATGTGTACTTCCAGGCAGAGACATCAATTTCTCAGACACACACACACACACACACACACACACACACACACACACACACACACACACACACACACACACACACACACACACACACACACACACACACACACACACACACACAGGTCCAGATACTTCTAACGCAGACCACTGGCATGTCCAATAGCGTTCCAACAAACTGACGACAACAGGAAAACTTTTTTCTTTTTCAGTTGAGGCGTTTTAAAGTTTCCGAACGGATTGAATGCGTTGCTGGTGGTTTTCACTGCGACCGCTTCTTTACAGACAGAAGAGAGCACTTCAGTGACCTCACATATCGAGGTGGCAGCGAGTGGAAAGAGGCTGCTACACTTTATCTGCCTCTTCATTCATTCTTCGACCGGACCTCAACAAAGTGTTCAGGGGTTTTTAAACGCAACTTGACACGCCACTTCTCCCCCCCCCCCCCCCCACTGAGGGCAGGGAAAAAAGGGGAAATACCACAGGTGAAAGAGAGGCCCACGTTTGAAAACAGTCACAGGAGCCTCTTCACTCGCTCAGCCGGACAACATCTGTCAGCAGTGTGTAGCTGCAGTATCTACACCAGTCAGACGAACCCCTGCCAAGATCAAAAGATGCATCTGTGATCTTCCTCTGCAATATCATACGCTGCCAGTCGCAAAGGACCCCCCCCACACACACACACACACACACACACATACACACACTCGCTGTGAATCCCACATCAGATCATCCCGAGTCCGCCTTTATTCATATTTCAGAGCTGGCGCTGTTCAAACACTTGTGAAGTGGAACGTCACACTCTCACCGCAGCTCGACCTTGTTGCTAAAAGTGCGCTATGCACCGTTTTTTTTCTTTTTTCTGAAGGACAGAGCAACCTCATGTAGGATTTATGCCTAATGCGAACATGAGAAATGAATTGTCTCGGCATTTATTTTTCATGCTGATGCTCTGACAATATGCACAAACATCAATCAAAATCATCTGCAAGTGAAGCATTTCTCCATGTCGCACGAGAACGCCACACCAGGAGAAGTCATCCAAACTGAAATAGATGGCATTCCAGCTGCAGATTTAACGATCGGGGGTTTGTTTACCTCATATGATCACTAGAGGGCAGGGCAGAATGCTTTTTCTTCCCAGCCCAGGCAGAAAGACAGGAGTTACAAGTACCTATTTGAGAAACAAAAGCCATTGGATTGAGAAAATAAGGATTGGCTTAAAACACCATCTAATTCAACTGTTTTTAAAAATGTCAATCAGTTCATTTTGTGAGAGCGAATCAAAAGATAGCATGCACAAATTGTTAGAAGTGCATCGTTTGTTTTGGCGGCTGCATCAGATGTACAGTGCTGATTACTGTAGGCTCACAGACAACCTGTTTAGATTGAGTGTATTTCTGGATAAGGGAGAGGGTAAGGCAGCTCCACAGGGTAATCCAGTATTCATCGCGCTGAAGTTTAACTGCGCCCGACGTGACCTGCTCAGTGATGCTGCAAGAAATTTAAAATATGACGGCTCAAATGTATATTTTGTACATAATGTTGCTGTAAAAACATGAATAGATCTTCAAACCGCAGGTCTAAAAATGCTGTGAATGTATGTAAAGCAGAACTGATTCCTTTGCTGTTGTCATAAATATCCATATAGAAGATGTTCAGACTGCTGGGAGACATTATTTAATGTACTGGGCTTACATCTTTTTTCTCATCTAGCCTCATACGGTCATATTCAATTCAATTCAATTTTATTCCTTTTGTGACAAATCCAACACAATAATCTCAAGGTACTTTCACAAAGAAAAAAACCGAAGGAGAAAGTCCATCTGAGCAAGAAGAAACCTGCAGAACCAGACTTGGAGGTGGTCTCTCTCTCTCTCTCTCTCTCTCTCTCTCTCTCTCTCTCTCTCTCTCTCTCTCTCTCTCTTTTTAAATTCTATGAAAGAATTTAAGACGGTGGCTATGTTTTAACTGCTGTCCAATCTATAAAATTGAATTGGAAATGACATTATAAGCTCAAAATCTGTAACATCGATGTTGTACAACTTCTCCATCTACATATCTCTTATAAGCTCGCCCTGTCAACACAGCTGTCGGTAGTTATTCCCCCCTGACTTACACAGATTGATCGAGGTTTCTCTCACTCACGTGCAACTAATCTGTGCGCTCTCAAATGTGAGGCAAGTGGACCATTTTTCGTTATCACCTGCCCAGTTTTTTTGTGATTCAACCCGATAAGCCATTTTCTGACCGCCTTCTAAGAAACAGCTTTGCGGCTAAGCCAACTTTTGGTGTTCGAAGCGGTTAGAAAAAAGATGAGGGATTTCAGAAGAGCGTAACGGAAAGCAAAACAGATCAAGAGACAAGAGAGATGTTGAGTTAGGATGCAGAGGAAGAGATGGTGGATTTCTGCGGCCTACAGCGACCGACACTGTGTGAAGGTGACCTGAGATTACCGTGGTCATATTCCACAATCTCACCCTGGTATCTGGAACTCATCGCCCAGTGGAATGAGCTAAGCTGCCCACATCCCTAAGTAAGTCTTCTGCTGAAACCCCAATCTGCCCAGAACGTCAGTGTAAGCTGGGGCAGAAGTTATTTTTCCCTTAACAGACAATGTCTCTGAATGTGAGTCTGCAGTCGATTTGGATGATGACATTTGGTGGAAGGAAGCTGGGGGAAGATTCCTCTTCTCATAATTATGGCTTCTTCTATTTCGGGGGCAGGAACAGGACTGCTCATATGAATATTTCAATGGATGTTTTCCCATATGAATCACTTGTTGATGGCAGTGGTTCATGTTTTTGTGTGTGTGGTCAAATACATGAGTATAAGTAAACCATGAGTCAGTCTTTGAAACCACCTCAAATCAGTCTTTGATAGCTTCATTGCACCTTGGGCAAAACTTTGGTAATTGATGACAGACAGCAAGAATGATCAGAAATACAGGTTAGTGTTGGGAAGTAGACCCTCAGGGGAAAATAATTAACTTTAAAATACATCTTCTCCAGACCACAACTTACTAAAGAATGAATGCTGGATTTCGTATCAATTGTAAAATGATACTATGGTCCGAAGGCTAAATTACTGGGGTTCAAACAACAATTCTAGTTTGTGTAGGCTAACAGATGTCCTCAGTACATAGAAACTCAGGTATTTAATGTAAAAACCTCATTGACCAATTAAGTTATTTCATCGGACGGTGTAACATCACATAACTGTGACTGTGTGAAGGGATGAAGGGATGAAATTGCACCCCCGGCCACCTGATTTACAAACTTACACCACAAATCTGCTAAATGAGGCATTATGGACACACGTTTTGTGGAATTGGTTGGTCTAGTTGTTTTTTAACCAACTAAATACAGTGCAACATTACACAAGTTGTTGAGAACGTTGCAGGACCAGCATCGTTGCACCACGCTGTGTCGCTTTTTGAAAAAGATACAACATTGGTCAAATGTTGCAGGATAGACAGCATTTCACTACTGACTCATAAAATGCTGTGCAGGTATTTGATGACATTGTGACATTACTGATTGGGAAAGCTTCACCATTGGCTGGTTGAATGCTGTGTTGTTCAACAATGAAGTTCCTTCTTGGTCAAACGTTGGGTTGGACTGATTTCGTTGGTGAAATATTGCATGACAATTTAAATATTTAGGAACACAGATAGACACCAGCCTGTTGTTTGCAAACCACACTGATTATGTTTATACAAAAGCACAACAGCACCTTCACCTGTGAGGAACCTGAGGATTTTTAATGTCATCCTGGTATGGCTTCTTCTCCACTAAACACAAAACAAAACTCTTCCGTATTGTGAAGCAGGCCAGCAAAATCATCAGTTGCCTACAAACTCAAATCCCTGAAATGTAAATTGTGATCAGGAAAGCCACCCTGATCACAGAGGACTCCTCTCACCCCTCCATCACTCCTCTCACCCCTCCATCACTCCTCTCACCCCCTCCATCACTCCTCTCACCCCTCCATCACTCCTCTCACACCCTCCATCACTCCTCTCACCCCCTCCATCACTCCTCTCACCCCCTCCATCACTCCTCTCACACCCTCCATCACTCCTCTCACCCCCTCCATCACTCCTCTCACCCCCTCCATCACTCCTCTCACCCCCTCCATCACTCCTCTCACCCCCTGCATCACTCCTCTCACCCCCTCCATCACTCCTCTCACCCCCTCCATCACTCCTCTCACCCCCTCCATCACTCCTCTCACCCCTCCATCACTCCTCTCACCCCTCCATCACTCCTCTCACCCCCTCCATCACTCCTCTCACCCCTCCACACCGACATGGACCGAGTGTTCAACATCCACGCGGGGAACGGCTCGCTGTTCATCCTGCGGGAGCTGGACCGGGAAGAGAACGCCTGGCACAACATCTCCGTCATCGCCACCGAGTTCAGTAAGTGCAGCAGCGGCGGGATGAAACGCAGACGTTCCCGTCAATATTTCACCTTCTTCTGTCACACCAACCGGATTATCTGGCGTCTGTAATCTCTGAATGTTGATGTATATCGGCTACTAGCTTCTGCCACGGTTAAGTATCACTTAAACACACTAAAAGCTCCCGAAAAGTGGCTTTGATTCACTTTCTTTTTTTTCTTTTTTTAAACCTCAAAATGACATTTAAAGATGGGAAAGAAGAGATAATTTTATAAAGTAGGAAAGTGAATTTCCAGTTTAATGGTGTCACATTCGTAAGGAACATGCATTTGAGGGAGGCGAAAGAAGACGCTCCAGTTTCTCTTCCTTTGCAAAACTTTAAACACGTTTTTCACAGATTTCTATCAGCTTAATATGTATCGCTGATACTGCAGAAAAATATTTACAAAATAAACACTTCCTTGTATTTTGTAAATATTTTGATTAAAATTTGGATCCACAAAAGTAGTTAAAAGTAGTGTGGATTGAATTAGTATTGTAATTGTTCAATCAAACACAAATTGTCTGATGAATGCCGAGGTTTAAGAGACTCTAAAGGCTCAGCCTCATTTACAGTAAAAACTAATGCACTGCTGCTCATGCCACAAATGAATTCAGGACGTTAAGAAAGCTTTCCTGAACATTTAATGTCAAATGGCACCGAAACTATACAAGCAAAATACATTTACACTGTGATTGTTTTCCTTATATATCTAAACTAATTTTGTACAAAAAGTTAACAATGTATACTCCTCAGCAGCTTAGTTTTATTTGATGGGTGGACACAACAAAGAGTAACAAAACACTTTTTTTGCTACTTGAGTTTTTACAGTGAGAAGTTTCTCCCTGAACATCATTTAAATGTGTTAATTTTATTTTATTGTCAATGTCAAAACCTACATAATACATAAATAAATAAATAAATAAATAAATAAATACATGAATGAATGAATGAATGAATGAATGAATGACTAAAGTACACTTCTTATAAATACACACACACACACACACATGCACACACACACACACACACACACACACACACACACACACACACACACACATGCACACACACACACGCATACATATATATATATATATAATAAAATGTTATGAATAAACACACATACATATATACAGAATGTAAATACAGATGCACCTCTGTGGGATTTTAGGGAATTGAAAAGACCCTAAAATGCTCTTAAGTTTTTGCCGTATTGGTTATATTTTCAGAACAAAAGCTGCACCACTGGTTGGTCCAATACTGTCTGGCTATTTGATAAATTGGTTGACCAAATGTTGCAAGACCATTATATGGACCATATGACCATATGGTCCATTGTACTATTGGCTGGCCAGATGCTGTGTGACTGACTGGGCTAGTTGTACAGCAGATGAGTAAATCTTGCCAGATCGGTTTGATGAAGCTGCACCATTGTCCAATGGTGATTTGTTTGCAACACTGGCTGTTTAAATGCGGTATGTCCTACTGATTAGGTTGCAACATTTGGTTGGTCAGCTCTTTTGTTACTGGTCGGGAAAGCTGCACCGCTGGCTGGTCGCATGTTGCAGTAGCAGAATCTAAACCTTACCTGGTGTGAATCTTTGAAATTCTGGTTGGCCAACGATGTTGCACCATCGGCTGGCGGCTGGCACACCACAGGTCTGCCAAACTGCATGTGGTCAGCTAAACACCACCTGGACCATCGTCAAAGCTTCACAGCCAGTTTGTCAAAGTGATGCAGACACACTAGGTTTCGACCTCATCTTGTACTTTAGTGTTTTATTAATATCGAACGACAGCATCATTGTGCTCAAAGTCTGTTTTCACTTGAGACGAAGTCTGGCAAAGCCTGCGTGTCACTCCATGTTGTCTTCAAAACAGAATTTTCAAAGAGGTGAAACATCCCAAAATAAGTCGGCGGGGCTGTCGTGAAATTCATCACACTTCTATGAATACCACCGTGATCACAAGAAGAAAAAAAAAATCAACCTTTTTCAGCTTCATGACAGGTCGGGATGACCTGGATTTCAGAGAAAATAGAAGTTACATTTAATTCTCAGATCAAAACTTTAAATTAATGACACGTCTAATTTATTTTAATGACGTGATGACCAATTCAAGGTGGAGGTTGCAGTTCTGAGGTTTTGTGCTCATGAACTCTCGTGAAGGTTTTGCAAAAACTTAGACTTGCTTACTCATCACAAGTCACACAGGACAAAACTACCCTTTAAAATAAGCCTTGTGGACATCCCAGCCACCATAGAGACAATAGTAGCCACCAAATCATGATTTAATCCATTGACAATGCAAGAGTTTTCTATTTAAACACATCTCTGCTGGTCAGTCACTCCGGAATGAGCCATTAAATTAAAACCCTAAGCTTAAATGGGAAATTAGCAGATGCAACTGAAAGATATGTTTGTTTTCTTTAAATTGTCTGTATCATTGTTTAAAAAAAAACAAAAACATAATTTTAAAATTAATCATAAAAACATGTTCAGGAAGTTGTTAATTATTGATGCACACACAAACAGCCCAACAGCGTAAATGCAATCAAGTGCAGTTCAAGCTAATGAGCTCTTGTCCACAATCACTCCATAAAAAACTAAAATATGAATAAATGATAGAATGGCAGGTGCATTTAGAAAATGATTTATTGGGCTTGGAATGATCAAAGTTTCCTGACTTCAGCCAACAGCAGAAGAGGGAGCAAACATCATTGGGTAAAAGGAAACAGAACATACAATATAGAAGAGAGCAATCTTCTGGTTAAAGTTCATTTGTTTGAGTCAGTCAGTGGGACAAAGAGTAACAGAGCAGTTGAAATAAATTGTCTGTGAAGTCTGAATGTTGAAATATTTGGGCTGAAGCCGGAGCAAACAATCACAGCTACATTGAATAGAGCTGCTATGTATTTTGAAATCTGGAAAGCAGAGCTTCATTGTGAATAATCAACTCAAAAAGAAGAACATTTTAGTCAGATTCAGGATTCCCTGTATCTTTCAAACAAATAAAACCTTATTGTCAATTGTAGCTTCATTGGCATCAATTGCAGGATAAACCTGCAGTGCAAAACCATAATTGACCAACTTTTTGTTTTTCACATTCATTGTAAAGCTTTGTGTTGACTCTATTTATCATCCTTTTTAAAAAAAAAACACTTTCAATCCTCCGAACCCGAACCCCTTTCTGTTCGTTTCACAAATGAGTGTTGGAAGGAGTCTGTGAAGGGAGGAGAGAAACTTGGATTAGATGACGAACAGAGTCAAGGAGGCATTGACATGTTGGGAACCGGGGAGAGCGGGGATTTACATTTCATTTGAATGGGATGATGAGCGGTGCATGGAGGTGGTGGTGGTGGTGGGGTGGGAGTCAAGGTGGGGCGAACACTCCGATGAGCTGTGCTCCGCATAAACACATTTCAGCCCATCAGTCGGAGGGGACACGCCGGTCGCGTGCTCGATTCTCGCTCCGTCCTGTTGCTCTCTCGATGCTTTTAATTGCTTTGCTCACACGCTGGCTCACGGGTGAAATATGAAGTCCTCCTGCGCGCTGGCAGCGCCTCGCCGGTTCCTACTTTCATGTGTATGTTTGTCTGCGCTATAGCTTTGGGGTGGCTTTAATTAAAAAACAACTGCTTATTGTAATGGCGTCCCTGTTGGAAGCTGTGAGCTTTTTCTCGGTTGAGACTTGATTAATGAGATTATCGTTCGGTCACAAACCCCGGATCGCTCCCAACGGAGTATCAGAGAAAAAGGACAACAAAAGCACGACACCGGGACTTTAGATCAAACACAGCCGTGTATCTGAACAAAGGCTCTTCAGAGTGTTGGAGGATATTTCTTTATTGGATATAAGCTGGGAGTATAAATGAAACTCGTGTACAGTTGCAATCACTTCTTTTGACAACCCTGCATGCCTTTAATTCAAAACATGTTGTATTTCTTTAAATATACATTTGTGTATAAGTAGATTTACTTACGATACACATTAAGGATTGCATTCAACATATGAGTAAAGTAACATACATTTAGCACTTTGTCTTAATGAAAATGTAAAATTGGGCAACGCACAAAATGCTACAAGGGCTTTATGATTGCGTCTTTTTTTAATGGTTTTTGAAGAGGAAAAGTAAATTGGCTCAGCCTTTAGCGGATATGCTGCTTTTATAGTGAGGAGGTCAGTTTTCTCAACAACGTTTAACTAATATTCACGAATGAAACGTGGACCGCCTGGGCCATTTTGAAGCACGGTACAGAGAAGAAAGGCCAGAGCGCAACAGGCAGGAAGAAAGCGGGCGAGAAGGACACGATCCATGTGGGTGTGCAAATGCTTATCAGAGGACAGCAGGCAAAAGCTGAGGCAGGACTCGACATTTCTTACCAGGAAGCTCTGCACCAAAGAAGTCAAATCTAAAGTAACAACGGCCGGAAAGGAAAACACATAGGAACTGTCCCTGGTGCTGAAACCTGGGTTCAGCATCTGACGGTGACTGAAACACCACTTGTTCTTAGTGTTTGTTTTCAATTCCCCTCCCGGGCCCGGCTTCCTCCCAGACCGTGCGCGCTGTGGCAGAGCGTAGTAGTACGCAACGCGTCATGTCGACAAACCGTCACATGCCGGGACAAGCCATGATTGCAGGTGATGAGACTGCTACCATACATCATGCGCGACGCATGCGAAGCAACCGTGAAACAACCGTGATAGAACACGTACGGCACGTAACAGAAGAAATACACAAGCTTCCCGTCCCACTACGGACCACCTCCAAGTTCTATTACGGCCCGTTACGTGCAGCCACGTTTTGTTACGCTCATCCCATTTTGCCACGGCCAACTAAGTCTCTCATCCGCACTGTGGCTGCCGTGGAAAATTTTTTGACAGTTTAAAAATCTGGCATGGCACCCCCAGCAATCATGACCTGTTACGTTTGACCATCCCGTCCCCCTACGTTGTTTCATGTCCATCCAGTTTTGTCCACGGTGGCCTGAAACGTGGCTGCCATAACGGCCGTGTACATAATGTAAACTGAATGGAAAAAGTTAAAATCGTCCAATATATAACACTATTCCAAGGTTCTCAATTGCAAATCCATGCCAAAAAAAATTACTCAACCAAGCAAAGGCTTTGATAGAAATGAGGCGAATGGAGGCGTAATTATAGCTGCTTTTTCTCGCTAAAGCGGGGTAAAGGGAGGCTATTGTTGCGTTAGTCTAATTAAATTAAAATTAAAGACTCTAAATGAAGGCGCCTTAGCCAGCAGGAATAAATAGAAAGAAAGTATGTTAATGACTACTAAGCTAACCACAGATTCCTGTGAATTCAATCCAGATAGCCATTTTATTAAAGATAGTATGATGATAATAGAATAATCTGGACTTTTACAAACTTAAAGTTTTAGAATAAGTTTCTCTTGATGTTCATAATAAGCAAACTCATTTTGAATAAATGCCAGCATTTGAAAGCAGCAGTAATCATCATGCTGAGGCGCACAAATGAGATCAATTGCTGGTCACAAGGTTCAAATGGAAAATGTCAGCACAAATGAGTTTATTGAAATAGAAACACCTTGGAGTGTAAACCTTGGCATTAAATAAAGTATGTTCAGCCACACCCATAGAAGGTCATAAGTCATCAAGATGATCAAGTTTGAGGTATTTTTTGTTTTTTTTTGTTTTCCAGTTCTGTGATGTAATGTCGGCATAAATAAAAGACATAGACATACAAAGTTTTGGATAGTGCAAAACTGACCAAAAATAGTAGTGTCTCACACTTTATCTTTTAAATAGTTGTCTAATTTGCATAATATTGTCATTAAATCATAACAATAATCACACTTTTCACATATCAGATAGCCATGTCTTGTGATTGTAATCGATGTACATTTAAATAAACAAAGAAAATGATTGAAAATGACCATTTATGGCTACTTGCCCTTTTTATTAAATATTTTTATAATATAATATAACATAATGTAATATAATACAATATAATTATAAATATATTAGTGTATATATGGAATATATGTTGTTTATGTAAACAAATATGTAATAAGATTAGAATAGAGATTAGAACAGCATGTCTTTTGAAGGCCACACAGTAATAGGATTCATTGCTATTCTACAGTTTTCACTTATCCTTCTGCACTAAATTAGCATGGAGCCCAAACTGAAAAAAACATAGTAAAATGTTATCAGACAAAACAAAATAGAACAGCTTATTATGTTTTTTTTCCTTCCCAGCCACCAGCCACTTGACAAAGGAAATTAGTTTCCAACTTTCTTTGCTTCGTATACTTTCAGAAACTGTTCAGATATTGTTTAAAATGTAAATAAAGGAAGAATGCAACGATGCACGAATCATATAAACACCATAACTGAAGAAAGTTCACTTTGTCAATGTGTTTTTCTGTGGTTTATCTGTTGTTTTTTTCCATCCTCGACTCTAGCTTATTATAACAACCACACCAACTGATGAGGTGTTTCATTATTGAAGGGTTTCACACTGCCACCTTTAACTTTACAGACACAAACCATTGCAGGGATATTTTATATTTGAAATCAAAATCACTTAAAGGGGTTCTGTTGTGCTGTTTAATGGAATTCTAATCATTCTTAGTGTTTGCTGAGTGGGTCGTCCTCCATTCCAGATGTTATTGGTTCGTTACTATATATCCTCACTGCCCAAATGTTAAAGTCTCCTTTGTAAAGACCCTGAACCACAAGCTGGTCCCAATGGAGATGTAGCACCATCATAGCAACTATAGCTGCTCGTGTGAGAGGGAGACTGCAACAAACACTGTTTAGCACTTTGAGATGGTGAAATGGTTTGAGGGACGTAAAGTACAGTAAGAGTCTTTTCTTGACGCGTCCTCGTCCCCCGGCTCGGGGTTGAAACATCATCTTCCACAAGGCCACTTTCACATTCACTGTGTTTGGAATTCCTCTTCCTTTTTGTATCTTTCTGTCAAAGTTGGAGTCAAAGCTAAGAGGAGAAAAAAGAAGAAAATGTCGAGAGGTGAGAGGCTCAACCTTTCCACATTTGCCGAGGTAATCAATCAGGTTGACAGTTGTGCTGGGAAACGCCGCTCGGGCCGCACGGTGCTGGTAAAAGACGGCAGCGCCGCGCCGTGCCGCGTATGGAAGCCGTACGCTCATAAAAGTAATTAATTTCAAAACACAGGAGCAGAAAAGACCAATTAAGAGAAAGGGGTCACAGCATGAGGTCAGCATGTGGCCCCGCCGCTAGATTATGGGCTCGGCGGACAGAAGTGCAGCTTCTATTGTGTGTTTGCTGCAGTGAGTCATTATCAACGTGCCATAAATCAGCGCAGGTTACATATAGACTCAGGGACAATTAAAATAACAAATGCATCATTATGCACATTATTAAAACGCTATCTAGTGTGGCCACCTGACAGTGGAGCGGAAAGCTTTAGGGTGGCGCCACGCTGGCCCTTCTCATTAAAGAGACTGAGACTTTGTCAAATCTGTCATCCAAGATATGTTTCCTCTTACACGTGTTTGTCAACAGTAGAGCATCAGGAAAGCTGACTGGCAGTCTAAGACTGACAAAGAGTGAAAAAAGTGAAAAGTTTTTTTTGACTGGTTGAATGTGTCAAGAAACAAAATGTCCAGATTTGCTATATTTTAAAAATAACTTGTTTCAATGCTTGAAAAACAATGTTCAACACCAATATCTCACTGGCATAATATACATATAGTATAGAGATATTTCAACACCAACGGGGTTACTCAAAATGTATTCAAATGCTCCTACATGCATGAAAATACCCAAAGACAATCGAAAAAAAAGATGGTCATAAAATGGATTTAAAATGTACAAGAATTCCATCTAAATGTAAATAAACTGATGTGAAATGATCCAGAATGCATTCATATCGCCAATACATGTTTCTGCATGTACTATAGAAATCCCTAGTAGACCGTAATTATATAGTTTAAAAGACGACTTTGACTATATTTAAATAATTGTGATAACACAAAATCTTTTTAAAGGGCTAAAAGTCATTCCTGAATACGTTTGAATACATCAAATATTACTCTAAGTATATTGAACTACAAACTTGGAATAAGTTGCGAGTGGCCTTGGAGACGTCACAGATCTGAGCCAATTCTTCAGATATGATAACAAGAATGTCACACAAAGAGGATATTGATGTATTTTACAATCTCGGAGTTCAGGTGAAGGTTCTTTAACTTCCTGCATTCAGAAGGAAAGTAACAATGGACTCATTCACGGCGTCTTTGTCCCGCAGCGTTAAGCTGAAGGTTTCAAGGCCCCGACGAGAGCTGCAAGATCGCCTCCTCTCCTGAACAAATAGCAACGCCCGCTTTGATGCCAACGCGTCCGTGAACGGAGAGAAAAAGATGGATGATAGGAGGTTAATCCCTGAAGTGGAAATTCACAGTGAGCTATGCAGCTTTGTTGTTTCCCAGCAGTGCATCCATTGTACGTCCAACCAGGAGCTGTTCATTTGTTGCTTGAGTGGAGGAGCCATCAAATCATCCTCGGAAAGTGTTTCCACTGCCTCCGTTGCTTTGATTATTCCATTTTCCCGTGGGCTGCACGCGCGAGAGAAATTTGGCAGGTTGGAAATGCCGGGGCGTCGACAAAAAGAGCGACGGCTCCGGCGTCGGCGGCTGTGAAGGACATCTGCCGGTGACCTCAGACCCCGGCAGCTGCAGCCGCCCGCCGTCCAAGTGGCTCCTCCAAGGCCTCAGCCAAGCCCTCGCTCCTGGCACCGCACGGCCAACTGCATCAGCTCTGCCAGTTCCACACTTTGTTTTAAAGAGGACCGTTCAATCCAGGACCTCGTTCTAAATCCATCCATCTTCTAAACCACTTTATCCACCGAGGGCCACGAGGGGCCTGGAGATGATCCCATCGGACTATTAGTCCACCAGCCAAAGACCAAACTTTTGTTTTGCTGCTACCCGAGGTAACAAAAGTTTGTTTGTCAATGATACGTTTATGGGATAGATATCGATCAGGGAGTGACGGAACCTGTAGCATCCTGGTTTCACCTCATGGACAAAACATTATTTTTGAGCTTCATTATAACATGGTTGGTGTCTTTTTTTATTTCTTTAAAGAGGGCCTTCTTTGTATTTCATGCATTTCAATATGACTTCAGATCTTTGAATAGACAATGACACGCGTTTTTCCACGATTGTCATCCAAAATGTATTTACTCTCTCAGCGAAGGTTCATCAAGGACACAGAACAAGACCGTGATGATTCAGGAAATCTAACGTGCCAATATTGTGATGTCAAATTGTGAGCTATAAGTCAGAGGAAAGGCAGAGGAATGAGAACATTTGTATTCTGGTTGAGTGTTGTGTTCACAATCGGACTGACGAATATCAAACACCTTATCCTGTTCTGTTCTGACCTGTGATTTTCAAGTCTTTGTACTTGAAAATACCAACGCTCTTTCTCCTCTTGGACCCAGTTTTACAAAATGAATACAATGACTTGGACTATTTGAGCAAAGGCGCTGGACAGGACTGGACTTAATTTATTCATGTCCTGAAAAAAAGAATTCAGTGTCGTGTTTTGAACAAACATTTCCGACTTCAATACTTACTATATTTGTGTAAAGATACTAACTTGAATGTTTATTGTTGATTACATATTTTTCTCAGTGTGCAATATAAAACTTAAAATATGTGTTTTTTTTTAACCAATTACAGAGAACATCCAAAACCCCTTATCTTAAGATTTATTTTTAAAAATCCAGATTGTTGAAACTTTTGATCCAGAGAAAATTCCCCAAGCCAAATCCAGACGCAAACACAGGACTTTGCTGCTTGGAGGTATGACCGCGAACCAGACATTCACTCAAACCAACAACAATGTCTTTGGATTATGAGTTAAAACCGTAGTCCTCAGAGTAAACCCACCCATGCACTGGGTAAACATGTAAACTCCACACAAACAGTCCCTGGTCTTGAATTGAAACCAGGGTCTTCTCGGTCTTCATGGGGAACAATGCTATTCCAGCAGTATGTATTTTAGTCTGGCGAAAACATGAAGCAGAGCAGAAATAACTCACGGCCCAACATTAAATAGACACAAAGAATTATTTTACTGCACTGTTTATTTAATTATTATTTCTGTCTATCTCTGCAAACCCCAGAGACACAGACCAAGCAGAGCAGCATCACCAATAACCATGTGGGGGCAGTTTTGAGATTAGAAGTGAATAACAAATGGTAGAAGCCTTTGACAATCGGCTGTGTGACACGTCCAGATGTTTTATAGAGTCCACTATGGCGTGCAGGGCTGCCTCTATTCAGCTTTGCATCTTTTAAAAAAAATGTTTTATCTTGAACAGAAAGACAAAACAGTATTACTTTTAGCCCACAATTAGAATTATTTGTTTAGCTTATCACAGTTTATCTGCTTTTCTCCAATCTATCACAAGTTCGTCACTTTCTGAACTCTTTTCTCGTGCATTTTTTAAGCATCTTTACTTTAAATTCTGCTTTGTAGCTTTTTCTTTATGGCGGCATTTTGGCTGTACTGTGAATCACATTTTGTACAAATGGATATTTGTATGTGGTCCTGTCGTGGCATTCTTTTGTCATATAGTGACATCTAGTGGTCCCAGGTGGTATGTAATAGTATATTTTGCTATACAAGTTGCTTCCTAATATCATTCATGAGCACCCAATAAAGCAAAGATAGTATGACTTTTAGTCCAGAAAATACGGTAATATGTTTTGCTGGTAATGCTTCTTTGGCTACTTGGACTTGCTTACTCATTACAAGTCACACAGGATAAAACTACCCATTAAATAAGCCTTGTGGACAACTCAGCCATTATAGAGAGAATAGTAGCCACCACAGCATCACAATTCTTTATTTTTGAGTCTTTAAAAAAAAGAAAGAGAAAAAAACCTTGTTTGATCATTTGAAAAATGTGTTTTAATTTCTGATTTCTTTACCATTTCACCTTTTTCATGGCGCTACTTGAAACAAATCAGAAGTTGATCAAACGTTTCACCGTTTTGATCGTTCACTTATCATGGGATTTGATTTAAAGTCTTTCCAAACAAACTAGGCATATAACTCAAAAAAAATTGCCGCTTGATTAAAGATTTAACTTCAAAACAAACATGACAGTTGTATAATGTGCGGTTTGAGTCTGACCTGTTTTTCCCTCCTCCAATCACACGTCTTTCATTCGCTGCCGTCTGGGTCAACAAATAGAAATAATAACACATTTCCACAGCGGTGACAGCTAATCCTGTAAGACGACTTGTATTCGAAAGAAAATTTCCCAGCAGACACTTCCTGTCAATTCCTGTGGGGTGTCAGGTGATTGACAGCGGCCATGTAGCCGGCTATATGAAAACACTCAAGTAGGGCACAATGAAATAATGATCAAACGGAGACTTCCCCAAACAAATTAGTATTCACTGTTATGGATTATCTTGATCTATTGAAGCTGCTTCCACATATTGCTAAAGAGTGAATGGCAGCAAATGGGACTTTCTGAAGAGAAGGAAATGAGGAAATATGAGTGCCGAATGTAAAGACGACAAGCAGTCTCCCCCATTAATGACATCTTGGATTGGATTGATGTCAACAGATGCGCACTAACTTTAAATAAACTCTGGGAATACACAACTGCTTTCTTACTATAAATAAAGCATGTTTATTATATAAGTCGCAGTCTCTTTGATCTGGGGGAAGAAAAAGTTCGTAAACAGAATGTACAGGATTGCGTGAAACTGTGTGTAACTGCAGAGGGATGATAATCTGCCTCCTTGACCTGAAATTCAAAGGTTTATTTTAGCTTTTCTAGTGAATTGGTCTTTCATCTTTGGAGAGAGAAAAAAAAACAACAAAAAAAGAGTTTTTGTTGCTTTGTGTTGCATCTGCAGCCATCAAATAGGTTGAAATAACAAATATTTCCCTTTGAAGGTGAGACAAAAACAGATAATTCTCATTCGCTCTTGAGAGCGTTGCGATGACGGTTTGGAACACATACATCTGTCTTCTCCACCACATGTGATTCACTTCAATTCCAGGTGGATTAAAGACCTCACTGACCTCCTGACGGCTTGTAATCAGTGGTCTGATAATACAGTAAAGGGAATAACCTCAGACAACCTGAGTGCTTCTTCTCACAATAACAGTCCCAGACGCTAACAACCAATGAAAAAAATCGCTACTACATATATGCATGTAAAAAACTGGGGGGGGGGGGGGGGCAATAAAGGCCAATAAGGAGTCTCTCATTGCAGTCAGGTGTGTTCCAACTGGGACAGATGGTGTCCCTCTTGGACCAAGATAAGACGCTCGGACAGACATTCCATCCAACTTTTTGGAGAATACTGACGCTAATTTTAAAACCAGCACTTATATTGTAAATGTAGGATATATGTATAAATACTGCAGTGTTCTCATCGTTTTTGGTGGTTTTGAGTCAACAAACAATTTATTTTTGTGTGGGAATCATTTTCTAAACGCTTTTGTCTCCGTGTTGACGGGGTTTTAAAACACCTTCCAGAATGTAGAGCAGACCTGGAAGACTGCCGAAGGCTTTCATTTTGAAGATTACTGCTTTTCTATGTGGGTAAAAATGGGTTCGTCTACCAGTGTTTGGATCCACTGTCACAATTTGACCAATGAGCGATCAGAGAGGGGATCGGCAGCTTTCCGTAGAGGTATGATGGTTAAGAACATCTGGTTGAGGGGAAATATACGGTTTTTGTTTCATTGCTTACACAACGAACTCAATGGACTTCCTGCTTATAAATCATGAATGGCTTCATAGTAGCGGAATGTAACCATAACATGTCACAAGGTCTCCCTTCTGACATCAAAGGGACGTTTTAGGATAAAGACTGAGTTGTTTCACTTTTAACATAGAAAGCGTCTCTTCCCGTTTCCTTGTATTTTCTCCCCCTGCAGCTTTATGTATTTTCTTCCCGAGCAATAATGTGGCTTCTTAAAAATAAACATGACTGAAGCAGCCATGCAATAAATACATAAAGGGGGTGAAAAAAAAAAAGGAAGAAAGACTGGAAAGACAAGTGAGAATATTTCAGAAGTATAAAAAGAATAAGTTATCTGTGTGCAGAATTGAAATCACACACACACACACACACACACACACACACACACACACACACACACACACACACACACACACACACACACACACACACACACACACACACACACACACACACACACACAAACACACACCAAAAAAAGAAACAACACAAACAAACATGACTTCTGTGCCCTTTTTTGATGTTTTGATGTTCTCTCCCGGCATCAGTATCTCTCTCCTGCTGAAAATAAATAGCTACAGGCTAATGGGATCTGGTCAAGAGAATACGTGTGCTTCAGGCTACACACACACACACACACACACTCACACGCACACACACACACACACACACGTCTGTCTTTCTACCTACCGCAGTACAAACCAAATTCGAATGAAGCAGCGAAAAAAGCAGCAAATGCAAATCCTTAAAAGGATGAAAAGCAGACATCTAATCGCACACATTGAGCCATTAGGTTGAATTATTGATGCATGCTCATATTTATGCAGGTAATAACAGAAAAACTGTTAATCTTTTCACCCAACCTGCAACGTAAAGTGCCTCCATCACTGTTCTCTGCTCAGTGGCTTTATTTTAATCAGACAACAGACAGCGAGGCAGCATGCGCCGTGTATCGAATTAACAACTCTGGCAGGTTCCCAGGAAGTGCATTATGGGAAGACGTCTTCAGCGCTCTCCCTCACTGCTTCACCTTTCATCCATCTGACAGCGTCTATAATCCGAGTGGATGTCCTAACTTTAGTTACTGATGGTTCAGGGTGAATGATGATTTATTTAATACATCCTATTGATTGGTTGGAAGTTTATATAGAAGAAACCAACAGTATCATGCTTTTTGTTCTAATGTGAGATGAAAGCAGCTGTCAGTAACGTTATGGCATTTGACCTCCACTGTAAGTGTTAGTTTCTGGCAACTGCAGGCTGAAAAAGTTTGAAGTTGAGTTGACAGATGATAAATTTGTTGTGTTTGGACACATTTATGCATTCAATGTTTTCCTTTTTTTCTCTCTTTAGTATATAGCCAAACAAAAGACAAAGAAAAAAAAAGAAAAGTTTTACTTGATAGGAGGTTTGAACAGTGGCTGGAAGTTATAATAGAAATGCAAACGCTTACAACACTGAATACACTGTTTATCTTTTCTGTTAAAGTATATTGTATATCTGGCTTTCTTGTAAATTGCATAATATGCTTCTTTGCTTCGTTTTAGAATATTGAACATTTTGCTTCCTATGTTCTACTTCTTTTAGTACATAGTATATTCACTTTCTTTTAGTATATTGTATGTTTTGCTTCTTTAAGTTCTCGTGTATTGCGTGCTCTTTCACCTTGCTGCTGCTGCAACAATGTGAATTGTTCCATTGTGGGATGAATAAAGTACAATCTTGTGGAGGATAAAAACCGAAAGAACTATCAACTGTGTTGTGTTAGGTCAGAGTTGTTGAACTCCAGTTCAATTTTAAACTTGAAGGCTGTTCTTTGTTGTGGCACGTTTGTGATGAAAATGTCTATATTTTTGGGAAAAATAAATGCTATCAAAACTGACCACAGTTTCAAAATAAAGACACATTTATTGAAGCCCCCGGGTCCAAAATGCAGTGACATGTTAAAAAAAAAACAAAAAAAAACAAAAACATGTCCTATAGCTGCTGCAGGCTCTAAAAACTCACCCTGACAGCATGGCTTTGAGACTAATACTAGTTTGCTATTTTTCATGGCAGCATCACTGATATCACAGCTTGGTTCTCAGTGTTGTTTTGTGTCTGCTACTCATAAGACATTTGCCTAATGTATGTTTTCTGTCACATTTGACCATTCTCTTGGTGGTTTAGTGGCTGAATTAGAGCCATTGCAACGGGCTTGATGTTGGGATAAAGTTTGAATACCAGAAGCAGCAATATCAATGGCCGTGACCAAAATGGTAGAATGGTAGAATGTCTACAACAGGGGACAGCAACCTTTAATGCTCAAATAGCCAGTTGGTTCTGTTTCCCACTGAATACAACACCCAGAGAGCAACACATATACCAACATTGTTAATCACAATATCACTGTGGTAGTATAGTGAGTAATGTCATAGAACCATGTGAGAGAAAAAGCTTGTACTTTTCAACAGACATGCACATCAGTCTTTTATTTTGACAGTCCCACCAGCAGACCATGCCAGGACGACACTACACACAAAACCTTCTTCACTGTTGGTTGCCAACTTACAACTAATAAACTAAACTACATGAACTAAGCAACAAAAACACAACACAATTATTACCAACACTACAAACCTAATATGACCTCCAATAATTACATTTAAAACACGAAAAACAGAAACTCCCACAATGCATTGCAGCTATCAGCTCCTTTATTGCTACACATTATTAAAATGGAAGATATATGTGGGAGATCTGGGATTTTTAGAACCATGAGTGTGAGTGGTGTGGCTTTCAATGTCCTTTAGTTGTTTTGTAATTCACTATAATTTGCTGTAACTCTCAACAAGTCCACAATGAACCTCCCAGAATTGTCAGCGCTCCACAGTGCAGTGGTTTTCCTGTCAAAGATACAGGAAGCTCCCAGCTTCAGACACCAGTTGAGCCGTGGAGCCTGGAGCTGTTACGTCGCTGCGTCGTTCACAACCCGCCTACATTTTATCCCACTCTTTGTAGTGGGACTGAGCAACACAATTGGCTCTGGGTGCGGTTTGCCTTACCTCCCATACCACCCCGCTCCGGGATGAACTGCAATGGGACAGAGGCTCAAGGAGCTGCAGTGGAGGGACGAAAGAGCCACGGATTGCCGACCCCTGGTCTATAATGTCAAACTTTTTGTTAATAACCCCTCCCCCCCAACACACCATTTACAACTTTAAGGGTAATGTTCCCTTTAGGGGTTAGAAGACGTGTAATTTGGCGGAAAGTCACAAAAGTTGTGGTGTCTATTTTCAGCCGTGACGATCAATTTGTCTTGAAAATTCCCCTAAAGGTATACTATGATCAAAGTGGCTTTCATGAAAACTGCCCCTGGAAGGGAAAGTCCGTACGTTTTCTCCATTAGGAAGAGGTCATTGGAAAAAAAAAAGAAGAAAGAAACAACTTTCTCGATATTGAGCTTCAGACACATGTGATCGCCAGGAGATTGGAAATCGGCCCTTTGTGGTGAATCTGCTGCAGGAAAGCAACAACTCAGAAAGAAGAAGACCAAGAAAAACAAGGGAGAGGTGGTAGAGCTGTGTCTGCCGGGTGTAAATGTGCAATTGAAGGCAACACTTAACCAGCATGAAGTTACCACTTCACCCTGCAGGGACGCACTCTCCCATCTGGTTTCTGCTCAGTGGGACCATCATCACTTCTGCATGATGCTAAAAAATAGAAACCTCCAGCCTCGATTGGAGCTGCTTTCAAGCAACGGGATAGAGTGCCGCAGCAGATTACATGGCCTCCGCAATGACCTACCTATAAACCCGACGGAGCAGATCTCTCGATGACCGAGAGTGCAGTGTGGGAAGACTCTGTCAAGTCCGTTGGAGAAGCTCCAGGCCACCTCCTGAAGCTGGCTGAACGAGCGGACAGCTCTGCTGAAAAATCTTATTTACTGTTCTGACAGTGGTGACAAACATGTGGCACATGGTTCAGAAAATGCTGTGGGTAGATAGGCTAACTAAGATTCTTTATTACAAAGACTCAATAATTATCTTTCAATAGGTTTGGTGTACCTCCACAGTGTAAGAACCCTAAAACTAGCACTCAAATCCCAAGTCTGATATAATAAACATATTTGGCCATCATAGGTCAGGAAATAATCATGAAAACCAGCATGATTCTTTCTTACCATTAGGGATTGGTAAGAGCCCCCCTTTTATTTTTGCCTCACAATCAATCTGACACCAATATTCTCCTTTTTGCCCTGCATTAGGTAGAAAAAAATAACCTCCTGTCTCATTCTTTTTTTACGGGTTTCATTCTATTCTTTGTGGGGCCACTGTTCAGTTCAGCTTTTACCTGGTGCATCTCAGCTTTCAACCTTATTAGATTCATATGCACTTGTGCAAATCCTTCCACAATAATGAAGTGCCTTTTGGTGAAGAGCAAAGAAAGACACAGATTTACAAAGTATTATGGTTGATTGTCTATCAAAGCCTTGACAATTGAAATGCTTGAGCCCATGTAGGCTGTTGATTAAACTCTATCTTATTGGGGGTCATATTTACGCAACAACTTTTGTTGTGTAAGCGGACCCCCATTTGTAAACAGGAAAACAAAATATTTCTGAAAAGCTGCTACTGTGTATGCGCACCACAACTGTAGTAAACAGTTCTTCTGCACATGTGTGAGTAGATGTAGTCCCTGGCCGGGAATTCTTTGTTTAGTTCTTCACAGTAATTGATTTCTCCATTTTTTGTCCAATCAATTTCAAGTTTGTTTCTTTCTGTGTTTCTGTTTCTATTTTCTCATGCAATTTTTTTATCATTTTTACTTTAAATTCTGGCGATATTTTGCCTTCACAGGTACTGTCAATCAAACATGGTACTAATGGAGGTATGTGGTAATGTCGCTGCATTCGTTTGTCATATAGTGACATCTAGTGGTCCCAGATGGTATGTAGCAGTATATTTTGTTATATATAAGTTGCTTCCTGATATCATTCATGAGCAGCCACAAAATCAAAAATAACATGACTTATAGTCCAACAAATATGGTCATATGTCTTGCTAGTAATGCTACTTTGGCAAGCTTTACATAATAACATTTATAATTTCTTTTGATTTCTTTTCACCTCCATTGGATTTGTTGCCCGACCCCATCCAGTGAATCTGCTTTATTCAATAACCATACCCAAGCTATTAAAGGAGAATTTAGTTTACAGAGTTTACATCAAAATGGACAAATGATTGTTGGTGAAGCATTGGATCTCACTTTGACGTTATATTAATCCATTCATCAGAGCAGAGGTCAAAACATGGGCTTGTTTTGTTAATGTATTGCACTCAGAAAAAAGGGTACTTGAGCAAACAGGTGGGGATCTTTGTGGCTTTTTTACTTGCAGTTTTTACTCAAGTGCAGCTTTGAACAAAGTCACCTAGCATACAGTGGTAAGTTAAAAATAAAACAAAAAAGGAGGGGTATTGCGGGTTCACATGTGGTCTCCCAGATAAAAGGCAAGAAGCTGGGTTGGAAGAGGGAAAGAGGGGTGGCATTTATATATAAGTCTTCAGAGAAGAAAATCCTCCTCCTCTGCTCCCACCTCACTTGAATTCAAATAATCCACTCTTTCCCTCCACCACAACTTGAACATTTCCAGAAGGCTCCGGATGATACTTGACCACATGACGCACCGGCCCGTCTTCCCCCCTCCCCTCGCCCTCTGAGACACAGCTGCTTCAAGTCTCATTACAGTGCATATGAAAGGAGGGAGGCCGATTAAAGCGTCAGCATCGCTGCTTTCCCCTCTAACGAGAAACATATTTCAACTACTGGGGTTATTTTACTTGCCACTGATTACATTTATATGGATCCCATGAAGCGAGAAGAAGAAAAACGATTCACATTTGGGTTTGTTTGGATTTTTTTAAGGCAGATTTTGTGACATGATGCAGGTTATTCAATTTTTACGCACACGCACACGCACACACACACACACACACACACACACACACACACACACACACACACACACACACACACACACACACACACACACACACACACACACTCACACACACACACACTCACACACTATATAAAGCGTGTGTCTGATTTTATGACAACTTCTGCCTTTACACCCCTCCCCCCCTCCCCTGCAAACATTATTGCATCAGGGTTTATGGGCTTTCTCAGGCAAACAGCGCTGTCATTCCTGATCATATTCTCTGATTTATAACATTTTTACCTCCATTGTAATGCCGAGCTGATGGCTGCCTCTCAGTGAAGACCTCATCTATCTCAAGGTTTCCCAATGACACCTTAAACCTTGGACACAAGTGGAATAAAGGAGCGGGAGTGATTGAAAGACAGCCAGTAACAAAAAACATAATAAAGAACATTGAAGCAGAGTGACAGAGCGCGTAATGGAAGTTCGGGAAGGTAAGTAGAAAGGGGTCTACATGGAGAGGGATGAAATTGAGAAGCAAGAAGGCTCCGCGAAACTCACTTCATCATTTTCAGTGTGAGTAACCTTTCTTCTTTCTTTTCTTTTTTTTTTTTTTACACTATTGTTACCACTGGCAGCAAATGAAGTCAGTCAGATTCAGTGCACTTCATTCAAAAGCAGGAGAACTGAAAAATCTTTAACATTCACAGAAATGTATTGTTGTAGTACTTGAGAGCAATCTTGGTCTGGAGTTAGGTGGCCTTGACTCCAACTACTACACTCCTGAAATGTTTGAATTGAAATTTTAAACCTTCAAGTGTTGTTTGGGGATATTTCCATACCTTAAGATGGTGAAGTACGTGAAAAAGATAGGCCATCACATGCCAATGTGGCGTGACACTGACAAGAATCATACATATTTTGCTTTTTCTTGTTTAAAACAAAAGCTTTTGTTGCTCTTTTACCATTCAGCAGGCAAGTAACTGAAACATTTCGTATTTTCTTCTTCAAAAATCACTCTAATGAGTTAAGGCACTGATTCCAGGAGTTTTAGCAATTGTGAAAATCCGACAATGTGTTGAGTTTAAGAATGTGTACGATTTCCTGTTGCAAGTTTTGCCTTTTGGCAGAGTTGTAGCAGTGCCGAACCGTCAGGGCCTTCAAGGTTTCTCTGCAGGCCTAAGAAACATATCAGAATCACAGACTGATGTTGATTATATTTTGTCCATGAGTACTTCTTAAAAAATTCCAAATGGTCGGTCAGCTTCCTCATATAGATTCTCCCCCAGCTACACTGCTTCCAGACATGTACTTCCATATTAAAGCCTTTAACCAATCACATTTTAGCCATCACCTGTTGCCAGGGTAAAGAAATCTGCTTGAGGCCTTCACATTCAATTCTGCAGGCGTCTGCAGTATAAAATAAGTGTCGGTCACAACTGCTGCTCAAATTTTGATATTGGCCTTCTCGAAGGCCTAGCGTGACATCAAGCCCTCTGATTGGCTCATCAGAGAGTTCACGCTCCAGTGTATATCATTTTCAAGACAACGAAAAGCTGACGCTGTACAATGTTTCCAAGTTATCAAATGTGTTTGAGTTGTATAAAGTTGTATAATGTGGGAGAATTCTAGTGTGACAGTTCTGGAATTAAGTCGAGTCCTAGAATGTATGACATTTCTATAATTTAGGAGTGTTCTAGAATGCGCTGAAGCTGCAGAGTACATAGTATTGGAAAAAATGTCTTGAGATTTCCAGGATGGAAATCTTGACTTAACAACAATTGAAATAACTTCTCCCAGTTTTTCAAACATCTCACAAAAACATAATAACATAAATATAATTTTGCCGGATGTTTTAATCATATTGTGACAATATATGCCATAGTGAATTGTATTTTAACATATTGCATTGTGGCAAATCATACAATTGCCATATTGTTTGCTTTGCACCCTATTAAAATGTATTTGAATATCACTCATATCATAACATGTTGTATCATATGTGTCCTACATACTATATTGTATCGTGACATATCACGTTGTAACTGCATTGTATTATAACATATTGTTGCATTTCAAGGTATAATATAGCCAAACAAGTTTCATCATATTGAAATGTAAATAAATCCAGATTCCATCGTGACACATTGTACTGTTAGGTAACATATTGAATTGTATAATAGCATATTGTATTGTATCATGACAAATTGTATTGTGACAAATCATGTGGCATTGTAGTATACTGTAATATAATATATCGTTTCCTAACCCAATAGAATGTTTGGTGATATAATGTAACCTGACAGGCTTTGTCATATTGAGTCATAACATACTATGTTATATCATTGCTGTATGATATCATATGATTTTGTGTTGTTTCATTTTATATCATAAGACAACATACTCTACCTTGACATATTATATAGTAACATATAACATGATAATAATGCTTTATTTAATCAGCACTTTGCATCATATATACTTTACTGCATTTAATTATGACTTATTTTAGATAGATAGATAGATAGATAGATAGATAGATAGATAGATAGATAGATAGATAGATAGATAGATAGATAGATAGATAGATAGATAGATAGATAGATAGATAGATAAGTCATTTTTAACTGTCTACCGTTGATATAACTCCATGTATCTGTGTGAAAAACGGAGTATCAGGTTCCTTCTCGCTGACACGTTCCATCACAGAGGTTCACTGAAGGTGCATTTCACTCAGACAGCTTCGCGGTCCTGCCTCAAGGACATGCAGCTTAAAACACACTGAGCTGCGGCTCCGCACTGACCTGGAGACCACCCAGCAGTTGTTATTCTAGTGCAGGACCTCGCCGACACACCACACACACGCTGCTGACTCCTCAGACTGGAGCAGGCCACCGTAACCTAAACGTCTGCTCTCTTTGATGTAAAGCAGCCGTCGCTGGGGCAAACACAGGCTGGATATACTTAGTTTTGCCCCTGACGGATGTGTAATGCAGTGGCAGAAACTTGGACCGTGACTATTAATACATGACAGATGTTTGGGAGAGAGTGTAGGACATGCTGTACACACTTTAGCAAGTAATCAGGACTGGTACCGTTTTACTGTAACACATATATTTGACCGCCGTGTTCTTTTTAAACATTATGTTTATAGTAAAACTAAGGCTTTTCCTTATTTTTAAAAGTAAGATGGAAGATGGAATCTATCATTAAAAATACCCCAGCTTCAGCCAAGTTTATTCATTTATATTGATCTTTCATCTTCTGAGGCAATCCTATATTTAACCCACACAATTGTATTCTTTTTGTTTTTACCATTTCCTTTGGATATTTCGAACTTTGTGTTCAGCAGCTATATGATCTCAACATATAGCATATATGTAATAAATAAATGTTTAAATGTTAATGTAAAAATAATACATTCATTTGAACACAGATCTTAACCCATAATCATTTCTAATATTTAAAATTGAAAAACAAACCCAATACATTCTTTTAAATAATTCATTCAAATTAATAATTAAAAGTGTAATGATCATGAATACAAACATCATAAATGTTATAATAATGGAAGTGGGACAAAGCTAAGAAAGCAGTTTCAGCTCCTGCTGCTTTCTGTCACTTCCTCTTCACCTCATCCCGTCTGCTAATCCGGGACAGTCTGACACCAGTTTGAGCTAAAACAAGCCTGGAAATACACACAAACTTCATGAGGCCCATAGAAGTGTGACACATGTTGCCAAACAGTTGGATGGAGAGTATTTTTAGAAATGGGAAAACAAAAAGGATTCATAAAGACCTGTCACATGCCACTTTTTCTTTTTTTTAACTGCTATTCATGAATGATTGAACAGCCCTGCAGGAGTAGGCTGTTGTTTTTTTTGTTTTGGCTTTTTTCTTCTTCATGTTTTTGTTAAAAAAAATAAAACAAAAAAATCATATAACTTTGTCCTGTTTTGTTCATTTTTCCTCAAAGTTTTGAAATGCCAAACACATTTAACCCCCTTCCTTTCACCATGACAGAACGTGTAAATAAGAGGCTACAATTAACTTTGTCACTTCTGACACTGATAATTGTTCTACCTGCATGTAGGCGTGAGTCAGGAGAGAGCCTCGCCGGGCTCTGCACGCTCCGGCAAAACAGCCCTAATACAAAGTGACACCTTAAATACTTCCTTTTCTTTGCGGCTCCATTAATGCACGAAGCCCCCCGAGATGCCGCACGCATCGAGAGACTTTCCAAAAATACAGATCAACTGCCAGTTCTCACCTTTCCTTCCTTCCAGGTTTGCAGCGTTTGAAATGGTGCCGCTGTCAGCGGTGTTTTAAATGTCACCCGGTGTCATTACTACGGCAGGAGAGAGGGGGACTGGCAATAAGAGCAGAGCAACCTGCCAGCTCTCCACATCTTCTCCATATACATCGCTCTGCTGCCACGGCCCAAAATAAACCGATTAATCTCCGCTTCACCTCTCCGGGGACGTATTGTTTTGAAATGCCTCGTCTTTTAGTGCCTGAGCGTGTCAGTAAAGTGCAGTGTGTTTGTTTATGGGCAAGAGCTGCGTCTCATAAAGGTTTGTGCTATGAGTTTAACACAATGAGGAATTACTGAATGGGCCTTCTGGACTTTGGCAAAGAGACTTGAGCCACTGTAAGTTAATATTTCTGACTGCAGTGGCGATCCAATAACTGTAAAGAGAAGAAAAAAAAGAAAACTACATGAGGAAATATAATAAACCCATATAGCAACGAAAAACAACAGAAAGGTTGAAAAATTAGCACAACTGAATGAAAGTTAAACAGAAAGTAAGTAATCCTAAAATATGGAATTACAGCTTGAGCGTGAAATCCCAAAAAAACACTTCAAATGACAACAACTTATTAAATACCATCCACACCACCTCACAGCCCCACACTGCTCTTGCTCTTCCGAACTGCCCAACACCTCCACCCACCACCACAGTCCCCTTGCTCCAGTCTGTCCCTCGTATCACTCCAGGTGAGGAACCAGCTCGGCTCCAGACGAGCAAGTGAAGAAGATAGCGGGTCCTGGGTCCTAGTCCTGCTGACTCAGGACCCAGGACATCTTCAATCTGAGCCTGAAGCTGGGGAGAGTGCCACAGTGGAATCATCCTGCCCAAGGCTCGAAGCCCAAGCACCTCAGCAGCTACAGACCAGTGGGACTGACATCCCACCTGGTGAAGACCCTGGAGAGTCTCGTCCTCATTTATTTCCACTAACTAGCGGGCCCATCGATGAACCCACTACAGTTCACCTCCCAGTGCAGCATTGGAGTGGACGATGCCATCATCTCCCTCCTGCACAGAGCACTCTCTCTTCTGGAGAAGCCTGGGAGCACTGGCAGGATGCTATTGATTTCTCAAGTGTCTTCAACATAGGCAACCTGCAGTCCTGAGGGTCAAGCTGGGGCACACAGGAGTGGACCAGCACCACCTCACAAACTGTCCTAATGCAGGACTATTGAGACTGGTGCCTGAAGAAAACCAAAAGCGCTGAAGGTGGATTCCCATGCGAATACTCACTCCTTGTCAATGGGTGAAGATCCAAGGAACAGACATTGAGATTGTGATCAAACAAGTACTTGGGTGTTTGCCTGAAAAATACACTGGGCTGGTCAGGGAGCACCACCACTACAGACTCTACCTGCTCAGGAGACGGCAGTCTTTTAGAGTGTAGGGGGAAACTCCTGTTTCTACAGGGTGATTAGCTGGGGAAGCAGCATCTCCACTGAGGCTGAACAAAACCATTAAGAAGGCCAGCTCCGTTCCGGGATGCCCCCTCGACCCAGTGGAGATGGGGGGAGAGGAGAATGATGGCTTCCCTGATGAACAACGATCCAACACCATGACAAACACCCAGAAAGCACTGGAGGGCTCCTTTAGTGACCAACTCCTTCATCCTAAGTGTGTTAAAGAGCGATAGTATAGCACTCTGCACTTCTGAGTTTTGTAGGAATATAAATAATATCACGGTAAATGTCTGAGGTTATATTTTTCCTTTTCTGTTGTTATTGTTTCATGTACATATTATTTATTGTTCATATTATTTTCTTTTACCAATTGTCTGTTGGCTGTAATGAAGCAAATCTCCCTATTGTGGGAAAATAAAGGAATATCTATAAATTTATTCCAGAAAAATTCCAGACAATTCTCATAACTGAAAGAAAATGTTAAATTCATACAAATCAACTTAAAAAAAAAACAGTCTGATAAAATCCATCACAAAATATAAAACAAATTCCAAATTATAAAAAGAACATCTCAAATAGCAAACAAAACAAAGAAAAACATCATCTTGACATGTAAAATAGTTTTAAGACTACTACAAAAAGTCTCACAAAGAGCTGTGAAAATAAAGTATAAATCAAAGGAGTGACAAACTAATGTACTCTAACCACACAGGACCAGGAAATGACTATTTCCAACTCAACCACAGAGTGACAAACTTTCTTCAGAGTGCCTCCTGCTCCTCCTGTGAGGGGGCTCTGAGGGAGTTTAGGGGAGGGGGGGGGTTAAGTGTCTGTGTCTGGGGGCCGATTGTGAAACCGCAGACGCTCGTATTGGTGCACATGTAGAGCAGTGAGCTTTCGCTTCTCTCCTGAGGACTCCTCCCTCCTCTTCCTCCACCTTTCCTCCCCCTCCTTTGGGTCCAGGTGGAACCTACAAAGGTCCCCCTTGTTCTCTTTGCCACCTCCACCCCTCCTTCTCCCATGACGGCGGAGCCACCGCTGGCGTGCCAACCGAGGTGAACAATGCGGGAGCGGGACAGGAAGGCGGCAGCGATTCATCACCGAGCTCCTTTTCATTTCGCGGGAGTACGCCTGGCACAGCTGTTTGAAATGGCACCCCTTGCCTGCAGACTTTGGGGAAGGGAGCTTTATGAAGATGCATGAGTCGGAAAACAGACTATTAAACTTAGTGAGAGTTCATTAACCTTGTAAAAGTAGGCTCCGACTGCCATAAAGCGCCATATTTCAGGATTTCGCCCGTCATTTTTTATCATAAGTGCTCTTGGTGGCCTGATAGTCTATTTCACACGTGACAAGCATTAAATGAGACAAAGACAATAGGAGCCGGAGCCGGAGCATGTGGTGGCTAATGACAGAGTTTGTGGCCTGTTTCTGGAGGAATTAAACCCGTCTGGTTCTCCAGCGCCAGACCCTCATATCACAAGCTTTTCTCAAACTTAGCAGCACCACAAGCTGGGTTCAAATGAGAAAACACAGAAGGTAATTGCAATCATGTGAGTTGTTGCAGGGCTAACATGGGGGGGAGCCTTTGTTAAAAGAAGAGGCAGTACGATTGGTCCAAAGGGGGGGACGGTGATGTCGAGGAAATGGAAGCGACGAGCAAACCAACGGCAGCTTTGACTCCAAGACAGAGCGATTATGGTTCGTCTGCCATCTGGGTGAGTCATCTGCTCTCTCCTCATCACTGTATCTACCAGGTTCTCATAACCATCATCATTACCATTCACACTGCTGGAAGTTCCCCCTTCGGGGCGACTCCACTTCAGATTGTTATCTTGCAAACATCAATTGTCACTGCAGCTGCAAAATTACGAATAAAAAAAAAAAAAAAAAAGCACATGGGGAAAATAAGCCACAACTCTTCCAGAGCTGAGTTCATGTGTACACTCTGGTTTTAACCACACTCGAAAAATGTTAAAAAAAATCACACTCTTAAGGATATAAACACCCGTATAGAAAATTGCTGTGCAGTCATTTGTTAGAAAGCACAAAACAGGAGTTTAACACTGTTTATGTGTACAAGAGCCTGTTTTACCAACATGCTGTATAAAGTGCATTCAATTGCATGCTCATGCAAATACATATAAGCCTTGGCTAAACGACAAAGCTGCACGAAGTCACTGGAAATTAAACTTTTTGCAAACGCCCCACAGGGTGGGAGGGTGGATTTTGAAAATGCCACTTTTATGAAATGCTGTTAGTGTGCATGCACACGACGGCCGTAGCAAATTGTTCTTCTCCACATGCGAGTTGAGTGGCAGTCCCAGACCTCAACTACGTTGACCTAAAAGGGCTGGAAAGAAGCCACTCTCACTGAGCTGAATCTGTGGTTTTTGCAACCCTTTAAATTGAACCCCACTCCCAAATTATGGGAAGGAAATAACAGCTAATTCTGAGCAGATGTACAAGCATGCTTAGCACAAGAAAAAAGAGTTAATATATGCAAATCATGACTATTATATGAATGTGAGTGGCTGGGGGTGATGGACACAAGCTTTCTTTGCATTGTTTTTTAATGCTTTATGTCTACTGAGCAATCAGAGCACTATCATCTCCTCAATAGGTCCCCATGTATAAAGTCCACAACCCACCGGAGAAACAAGGTTGTATGTTAACAGCAGGATCTGTTTGAGGAGGTTTCCTCTGTCCGGAAGCGTCGTCCTGCGTCGACGACAAAACGGAAAAGGCTTGCTGTATTTGCTAACGCTAATTGCTCGGCAGCGTCTCGACTCCCCACCGTGCTGCTTCCTGGAGAAACTCCCACTGTGTCGATGACGAAGCTGCAGCTGCAGGGAGAGCTGGAGGCTGGCTGTCCGGTGCTGGATGTAAGTCAGTTTTAGTCTTTCGCCCTCGACTTCTAGTAACTAAGGTTTATTCCACCTGTCACCAATAACATTCTACTGCTTCAATGTGGACCAGAGCTCAGAGGTCGACCAAGACTGAAGCCATAAGTTCATCACCCCTGCACAGGATTAAGCAGTATAGAAAATAGGTGAATGGATGGTTCTCATATTGGAACTCTTTACGCAAAGTTTTCAAGTGAAAACGGCATAGGATCGTCACAATCAAGGCATTCCAAGTTACTCAAAATGGACCATTTTGAGTAACTTGGCTTTTAGAGTGCAACATATTTGATACAGTTCAGTCTCTGCTGCGGAGTAAACAAGAAAAATGCAACTTTTCTTAAAGTTTGAGTACTGCACATGTGCAAGAAGCTCAACAAAGAATCCAGAGTGTTTGTGCAGCTCGTTCTTTTGAATGTAACAGCACTTCTTCAACAAAGTGTACATCTACTCACATTTACGGCACCATCATCTGCACAAGTGGACACGTTTAGATACAGGAGTACTGAGTAAAACTATTTGATGAATAAAGACAATTTAAAGGAGCTTGGATGTTTACATCTGACTCTTCTACGCATGCATGGAGGAGTCGCCACAGTGGGTCATCTTCCTCCACCTCCTGGTTCCTCTACTTTCAAACCAACCATCTCCATATCTACATTAACTACATCCACGAATCTTCTTAGAATCTAGAACACAGCTCAAATATCAAATATTTTAAAAAACAGTCTGTAAATGATCCAACACATTTTTGATGAAACTCAATGTGTCAGTGCACATTCGTCACATTAGTGTAAAACTGAGAATCATAAACCATCCTTGGAAGAGCTGGAGTAAAAACCTTGTAATGAAACAGAAACCAATGTTTGCATATTATTCTGTACACCAGAATCCCTAATGTTGCATGTCTTCCTTCATTTTTTATTGATAGAGCTAAAAAATTAATACCTTTTTATCAGCCCTGTATTGAGGAAATGCTTTAGGTGAGTCAGAAATCAATTCAAGGACAAGATGATTTTTTGATGCCGATCATAAAGCCTCTTAACGATCCCAAATTAATGACTATAGAATCTACAGAAACGTAAAAATCTTTGAAAAGGAGCCAATGCAGCTGCCAGATGTATACGCTGAGTTTAATACTCAGTAAATAGTGGTTTTTTTGGCTAAAAGTGCTTCCAAATAGTCCATAAACTTCAGATGGAGACAGTTTTCCACTGAGCTCACAGTCTTGGAGATTTGCTTACTCGTCTTTTTTTTCCTTCATTTTCTTTAAACGTTCCAAAAGCTTCTCATTATCCAGAGCGTGAATGCAACTTTTTCATAAACTGTTGATCTACTTTGTTTGAGTATTTTTGGTGCAGACACACTACATCAACACTGTTTACGGCACACTGAAGTCCACTCTATTCCCTTAAATCATTTAAAGTTCCTCGCTGTTAATTGGTAGCTTTCACTAGAGAGGAGGGGGGTGTTTGTTTCGCTCTTCTGTGCACGCCTCGGCGGCGTACACATCTCCCCGTACCTCGCCGACGCTAGATGCCAGCTCGTTATGCACATC
The DNA here is from genome assembly GCF_963422515.1 of Blennius ocellaris. Lineage (NCBI taxonomy): Eukaryota > Metazoa > Chordata > Actinopteri > Blenniiformes > Blenniidae > Blennius > Blennius ocellaris. Next base: position 8,755,132 of record NC_137668.1, read on the forward strand.
CCTCGCACTCATTTGCGTGAAATCAGAAGATGAGAGGAATTAGTTCCTGTCTCTTTTACCCCACCACCACCCTCATCCTTTACCCTCCTCCTCCTTCATCCTCCTCTTCATCTTCCTGTAGGAGTGCAGATGTGTTGGGTCCTTTGAGGCCCCATCTGTTGTGCTGTCGTAGCTTTGGCCCAGCCGGTGTCTGACTGGGGGCCAGATGATTAGGCCGCCGTCCAAGGCAATCCACCCAGGTAAGCCCCGGCTCCATCACCCATCGACGAGAGGCAGCGGACGGGTGTTGAGACCAAACACATCAAGCGGAGCCCCAAGTCGAGCTAAATCCGGCCGAGGTTTTCACGGGGATATGTACAAGTAGATGCTGTTAAAACCCCCATAGCGGCTCGTTCCACTTCAGGTTCATGAAACAACGAGTTTTCCATGCATTTCCCAACAAAGTGTATGTTCTAACATGTGCGATAAGTGAGAACGAAGAGTAAACAACCGCCCCGAGGGACACCAACGTCACTTTTTGATCTATAGCAGCAATCTGGGAACTGCTTCCGGAAAGTTTTACGTGTCTTCAGCCAGATAAGTGAATGAAATGAGGGTTTAAAATTATATTAATGTCCCTTTTTATTGTATTGCACTATTATATTTGTTTCTTTCCAGCTGTGACCAGCAGAAACATTACCAACAACAAAAAGCCATTATTCATCATCATAAGTGCTCAACAGCCAAATGACAGCTGGTTTAGAATAACAAATGAAGGTTCTGCCTGGAGAATTACCAAACTCAAGTGACCTTGTTGTATTAACAGGAGATGATTCTCTTCAGTTTCTGCTGCTTTTTGTTTTTTTTTTTTCCTGATTAGTTCATGTTTTTGGGGTCCAAGACCTCTTGGATGGGGTTCAGGGGACAAAGCTTTGTTGGCTCCAAGTATGTAAAAAATCTGAATAGGACACTTTCTAATCTCGAAACTACCTATTACGCATATATTTAAAGGCATTCACTGATGTAATTTGGAGGTACTCCAAAGAAAAAGGTTTGGAATCGCTTTTGAAAAATTTGATTCAATCAGATCAGAGGAGATTAGATTACATGCTGCTTCAGTCTATTAATCCCACAGTGTAAAAACTCCACAATAGGGAAAAAAGACCAACGCAAACCAACCGTTATTGTTCCATTATAATTGTACCATGATAGTAGAAAGCTAACAAACAAAAGAAAAAAGTCCATAAACCCACCCACACATCCATCCATCCAAGATAACTTACCAAAAACTAAACAACTAAATACCAAAAAAATCATGAAAATCAAATAAATTAAACATCAGAAAAGTAAGAGCTCCCACAGCTGCTGCCATTCAGGATCATGCAAGCACATCTTTCTTGCTATCCTAAACTCAGAAAGTAATACGAGAGCTCAGAATTAACATCTTTGATTTGATTTGTGTCATTGAACATGATTTAAACTATGGCGCTGGACTATCTTTCCTACTGTTCAAAACAACCAACAAATGTAATCTTACCCAAAATGAAGAAGAAAGAATGTTATGGCAACTTTTTTGATTCTCCACACTTCATCCACTTGTTCATGTTCAAAGCTTGAAATCTTTAATATTGCGCTATAATGTTTATGTGGCTGAGAGCGTTATTGTCAATGTAATGTTCAGAAAAAGGTCTATAGCTTTTCTTTGAGGAAATGTTGGGATATAGTTTTGGCAACCTCTGCTGTCGATCATTCTTGGTCCCATCAGTGTATTTGATTTTATTACATCAGGTCAAAAGAAAAAAACGAAAAGAAAAAAAACCCCATCAAGCATCTGCTTATCCAACCTCTGGAGCATACTTTAGTGAGGCAGTAACTTTTTATTCCTGAGCCTACCAGTGAGGATGTTGAGGTCAGTGATGATCAGTCACTCGCTAAATTGGTGGAGAATTCATGAGATGTAAAGACCAAAACATCTGGCTCCAGGAACCTTATTCGACATCTGACATTTGCAATGCCTGCTAAACCTTTTCAACCCACTTTCTCAACAGTGATGGCAAAAATCAGGTTGATATGTCTAATTTCAGGCAGCATTCAATGAACAAAATACCTTTTCAATACAAATGTATCACTGGACCACTTCACTCTCAGGTCTTACATAGCTTTCTTTCAAACCCAAGGTTTTTTTTGCCAAGGCCCTTCAGTTGTAGTGCTTTTATAGCCTAAATTTGTCTTCGTTCAGGTACAAACCGAGAACATATTCCAGTATGAGAAGACATACATTTCAGTTTTTAGAGGTCTTTTACAAACAGCACTTCTCACAAGTACTGGACATCATAATAATAATAGTCTGCCACCATGGAGAGGTTTGTGGTTAATTCAGAAAGGTTTGGTCATAACAGCAGGAAGAAAACCCTGGTGCATACAGTGAAAGTGTGATTCTCTACTGGCTGAAATGAAGTTTAAAGATTGGGTGACATCAAACACTCAGGGCTGAACTGTGGAAACAAGCTGACATTTTTGTCTTCATATTGTCACATTTTTTATGAAGCAGAGAAGATGGACAAAATCGATGGATGGATTAAATGCGAGAGAGACCGTATGAAACTACAATCTCAATTTATTCCACCAGGGAAGCAAAGGCAAAGTGAATACAGAATTATTCTATCCTGAATACCTGCACACATGCTGATATTCTCATTATCCACCACTGTGCAGCAGCAAATATGGCAATACATGACATATCCACCATTTGAGCAAAGCCAAACTGACTCTCCTCATGACTGTTGGCTTTAGGACTGTTTTCCTGACACGTTCAAGGAAAAACAATGAAAAGAACACAGAAATGCTTTGTTCCATCTTATTCTAACCGTGCATCCCTGACCTGGAAGCAGCCACTGGACGTGCTTTGACATTAGTATACCAACAGTGGGTTTGGCGAAGCCTATAAATAAACCCATCGATCAACGTCCCCCATTGTGTGTCTTCAAATCCTCTGGGGGGGATCCCTATCTCCTGTCAGGCCAGATGGGATATATGTCAGTCTGCACAGATGGGAGACACCCAAATTCAATCCCCACTGGCAGCCAGATCCGCCTCAGCGTGCTGGAAATCGACATGGAGCCACGGCAGACCCTGCAGTCTGAGGTCCTTCCAGATCACTGAACTCCTGCAGGAGCCACGGAGAGGGAGGCCAGACACCCTGCTGAGAAAAGTCATTTCGGCCAATTTTGTCCCGGATCTTATTTCATCATCCGGCAACCCGGGGCGAGTAACCATCGGCGAGGGTCAATGTGACAGACCACTGAAAACTGACATCAGGATGACAAAGACAAATACAGCAGAACCGAATGAACCCAGATTCCTGAGAATTTGTCACTATTATAATGACATCAATTACAACTTGTGAAACTCTCCTCCTGTTTTTAGATGTACTCAAGATAATACTGACAATCTGACTGCAGATTCTGAGTGCAAACCATTTCATTACATTACATTACTTATAGTGCATAATAAGAACATGTGACAAAAGCACACATTTTGAATAATTAAGTTTTGTATTTGTGTTTTTGTGTTTGTGTGTTTTTGTATTTGTGTATTTGTGCTTTTACAAAGTATTTATTTTGCATTTGTGTTGTGGACTTTTGCATTAATGTTTGTGCCTTCCACTTCAAGGTAGCAAGCTTTTGTGTTTCTGTTGTACACTTGTATTCATGTTTTGAACTTTTGTAAATGGTTGCCAGTATACTCGTGTTGTGGCTTATGCAGTCATTCTAGAGTTGCTTGTTGTGTTTTGTAATTTTGGCATCAATTTGTTTTGAGTTAATAAATTGCTGCACTGCACTGCGTGTGTCTGACTCTCTTCAGATATGATGATCTCTTCATTATTTTTACCTTTTGAAGAGCCCTTTTACAAAATCAGTCAATGACACGCACATGATAAAACCTCTGTCCCACAGAAAGGCAACTTTCTCACTGTGGTTTCCAGTTTCAGCTTTTCTGTCTCATAGTTTGACAAGTACTGCACGTTGATGCCAGTTAGTAGTGGGGCCCCATTAGGGAGGTTCCCAATGTGTCATTGACATGTGTCCAGGGGGTTTCAAGTTGTGTCACTGATATCTGCCGTCTGTCGGGAACCCATCCTGGAATCGAGCCAGTAACTACCCGGAAAGGGCCCCGTGTGGGGGATTTTCGATGCGCGTCTAAAGCAGTTACATTATTGTGTCATTGAAATTGACTAATGTCAGCCGTTCCTCGGGGTCTCCTTCAGCTCAGGGCCCTCGGCAATTGCCTGTATTGCCTACCCCGTTGTGGCGCCTCTGATTGAGGGGAGTGCTTTTCTGTGAAACTTTTGAATTCAGTTCATTTGAAACACTCGAGCCCCTGTCAGAAAAGCTGCTCTGCTGTTTCATATGGATCAATTTCTGGGGAAATTTCAGAGGGCCCCCACTCCTGACAGGTCACATATAAAGACAGAGGTTACCTTTCACAGAATTTCTTTATCATTCTGAATCGAGTCTAGACTCCTGGATTGAAGCCAAGCGAGCTGCAATTTGATTTGCGCCAGCATTTTTTTCCCCTCTCTCTTTATTCTCAGCGAGCGCCGGTGAACCACTCACAATGTGAGGAGAATCGCAGAAAAAAAAAGGGCAAGAAGTGTTAAAGCGAGTGAACTCTGGCCTTAACGAAATGATCCTCATGTCTCTCGAGACGCTGCTGACCTAAGCAACAGCAGACTGCTGCTGATTCGCAGCCAGCTTATGTTTCTAAATACAAATATGAGCGGCGTGTAATGGTGTGCATGTAACACAGGCCCACGCAAACGCAAAATATGAATACGTTTGTGGCTGTGGAGTTCTTGTCAACACTGGTTTAAAATGGACTTCATCATTAGAGAAAGACTGTACATGGTGAAAAATCGGATTTTTTTAATTACAGGTCAATGGCTCTGGAATCAATATGTGATTTGGGGGGCAATTATTCAAGCTGTATGTATTTATACAACAAATGCAATATATCTGTGATGGACGTGTGTTTATTATAACTGATGTTTCATAGGACTGCATTTACATTGATTTTATTGCATTGCTTTCCATTTGTCTCATTTGTGTGGATACAAAGGTTTGATCTGCAGGCCAAAACCTTGCAAAGAACATTTTTAGAATTCCCCTCAAAACTTTTCATTTACAATATTTTCAATACAGTTAGTGTTGCTCGAACACAACAATGGGATTTGAGCCAAAAGATCATTACAGCAGTTGAACATAGTTACAGTATATTCCTGCTAACTAAGTAGCATTAGCATCAAAGATAAGGCTCCGTTTACGTGATACCAAATGGAAACAAAAAAGTATCATTTGGGTGTCCTTTTAAACAACAAGTGACTTGGAGCCACTGACAACAAAACTTTTTGAAAGCAACTTAATAAATAATAGTAATAATTATTATTATTATAATACATGTTGTTAAATTTTGAATTTTTGCTCTGAAATAAGAGGAAACATTTGGCGTTTAAAGTGTATTCAGCTATTGTTTTACTAATCCCACCCACTTGACATCAAATAGATTTCCATTTGACTCCTGAACGCTGAGTCTGACTCCTATGCATTAAAGGCAGATATGATCTTGTTTTTTTTATTATTCTCAAGTTTATGCATTTAAGCAAAACATGGTTTAATTCTGAATTGTCAAGTAGGTGCTGCAGGTTTACATTAAACATGATTCAAATTGCATATTTATTGACTTTTTTCAGCCGTGGATTTGTTCCTCTTGGTGAGTAAATCTGTCAAAAATAGATAATATTGCATTTTTGTGGTAAAGCTGCCCAGAGTGTCTCATTTACAGTCACTCAAGGAAGAACGTACACCTCTTCCCTTCACACATTCCTGCTGGTGTTGTAAATTTAATATTAAATGTTTAAAATTAGGATTTCTTTTCCTCATTAGTCCTCACTTAATAGCCCTTAGTGATCAAATTAAATAGAAATATGAGCAGACTTAAATCTCATATTCTCAAAAGCACCCACACTCTCAGCTCAGCACTGTGTACGAAGCCCTCTGGCAGCCAGTCCAGCCTTTTTGGGAAAGTTTCTCCAAGTTTGGAACACCTGGACCTTTTGGAGAGTTTCCTTCATTGTTGGCAGATCTCAAGCTCTATTAGTTGTGATGTGGAGCGTCTGTGAGCTGTCATCCTCGGGTCTCTCCGCAGATGTTAAACTCTTGGCTTTGTGTGAGCCGTCCTAACACAGTCGACATTTTTGTGAAGAGGCTCAAATCTTATCCGAAGTGTTTGCTTTGGGATGATTTGAAGCTGAAAAGTTGAAGTTTAACTTTAAATCTGAACAGTTTGGGGATTAATAAAAAAAGAAAAAAAAATACATATATATCATATATATATATATCATATATGAAGCTGCTTCTCTTCTATTCCATAATTTGAAGCTCAAAAGCAACCATTATCCATACATGATGCTGCCACATCTATTTATCTTTCATACTTATTCATAGAATTCAGGGTCAGGATTTACTTGTTGCATGTATGGATATGGATGCAAATTTGATACTGCGCGCACACAAGTGGAAGCTTATCTAACGGGCAAAACCGATAATTGTGTTTGACAGATGTGCAAAACAATACAAATAATACAAAGATTTAGCAGGTCTTCCTGAGTAAAGAATATTGGATGTGTTTCCCAGAGCACGCAAAATACTGGGAGTTTATGCCAATGAAATAATGAACAATCTTCACCACCTGTCTGCAGCTTGAATTATTGTTTGTCTTTGCTGCATATGAAGGGAAGATGCAAACTGGCTCGGCCTTTTCTCAGAAGTCTCCCCACAACATTTGTTTGTGGAGATTATTTTATGATATTTTAAGCTTTGCCAATTTTGGAGATCAAAGATCTACAAGTTTCAGTTTTTAGTTTCAGATTTATTTGCGGCCATGCTCCTATACGTGTAATGACTTCCTCCATCATTAATACCCACACCACATTTTAGTGCTGGATGGGGCTCAGTACTCCATTATGTGCAAATGAAGGAATATGGAAGCATTACTGTTTCCAGCTGATCATCCTGAGTCTTAGGCATGCAACAACTTTATATAAATGCTCCTGTTTGCGTGTGACATAATGCATGCTGTAAATGCTTAGTAAATTACTCACAAATTGCTTGAAACCCGACAGTTTGAATGTACAATTTAGCACCAATTATGAAGGAGCTCAAGCTCCTCTTACATGACAATGATTTCAAGATGAAAATGGAAAACTCTTGTAGTGTTTGAAGACTCCGTTAATACAAAAACGATGCTGGGAGCCAGTGAAAATGCAACTTTTTGAAAGCCGGTTTCCAAGGTAGAACTTTTTGAAAATGCTGTCTATATGGAAACCAGGAGGAAACCCAACTTTTTGAAAACAACTCAAAATCTATCTCCGTGGAAACGCTGCTGCTGCATGTGCATGACGGCCGTAGTAAATAGTAATTCTGCACATGTGTGACGAGATGGACAAAAACAAGAATGGCCACAGTCAGAGTGTCATGATTCCCAGTCCAGATTCTCCTCGGACTTGACAGTTTTAGAATTGAGAGTCACCGGAATAACAATACAACTTCATCGTGTCTCCAGACGAACGCTCCCGTTGTTATTGACTCTTATTGATTCTAGTGAATTCTGGGCCTTACCAGCAGTTCTATGTAAACAGACATTATTTTCAAAATGTTGTGAAAACGTGTAACTTTTCTGAAACAAAAATACATGCATTTATCACTTCAGATAAACCAGGCCTTCAGATTTCAGGGTACTGGAGTAGATTCTGACTGACTATGAGTAAAGTTAAGTTCTACCTTAAATGTATGTTTTTGGACCAGAAATGGAGAAAACTCAATCTCACACACACACACAGAGAGAACATTTTGTACAAAACAGCTCACAAACGTGGACGAGCAGCAGGGATGTTTTTCTCATGAGGTTTGAGTGCTAACCACTGCACCTCCAGTGTGTGTGTGCAGCCTCTAGCAGGTTGTCTTATAAAAAGTAACGGATTTGCACCTTTCCACGTGCTACAAGGAACTGAGGTAAAGCTTGTGTCTGTTACTTTGACTGCTTGCCGTGTATGTGAGCTTCGCGCTACATAATTTGTTATTTAATGTAGGACTATACGATAAAACTTGAGCGCAAGTCCATCTGGATCATAAAAACAAATCTGCACAGCTCGAGAATTACTCACACAGGTAATTAAAAATGTGAAATGCGCATATCATCATGCATTTTATTTTCCACAGATCATGAAAATAAAAGCCACCGTATAAACGTATTTACTCTGATCAGCCAGAACATTATGACCACTGACAAGTGAATTGAGTAACACTGATCATCTTTTTTTATGCAACAAGTGAAAAATGTGTCCTCAATGTTGAAAGAAAAAGATTATTATTTGAACAACACCAGAACTGAAGGATGAAATTAACCAAAGGGGTCTCATCCAGGGGTACGCAACTCTGGACCATGGGGGCCACAGTCCGCCATGTTTTAGCTCTCTGCTTCAGCACACGTCAATCTAATGATGATGTCATCATCAAGCTGGTAATAAAGCCCAACACTGAGCCCCTTATTGCATTCAGACGTGTTGCACATTGCAATTTCCCACCCGAAGACATTGCAAAAGAATTTCCAAAATGTCAAAATATCGATGGGGCTTTGTAAATGTAGAATGAAAACGTGAATTGTTTATGGTTCCATATCATGTCAAATTTACTTTATGATGGTTTTCTGACCACTATGTGTGTATGATGCCCCAGAAGTGAAGACAGTCTGTTATTTTGCTTGCTTGCTCCACTTTTTAGCGAATGTGTCATACAGACAATTCAGAGATGTTCCTTTGATGACATCATGTGGGGAAATAACTATTTCCTCTCGTAGTGGATACTCACTTTGACCCTCCCAAAGATACATGTCTAAAATCACAAGTGGGCACCATTTTATTCTCCTTGCAAACACTACAGACCCGGAGTAGGCTTGGACAGACACAGCTCTTTAGCATTTAAAGGTACAGAAACAACCTGTTCTCGGTGGAGATTACCAGAGAGACTGGCTGAAATTCAAAACCAAGACTGGATTTGAGGAAATGTTGTTGGACCTCTGACAACTATGTGAAACTGTTGAAAAACTGTATAATATGGAACATTTAACAAGGGTCGCAGCATTTGCTCACGCTATTAGCATTTCGCAATGTAGCTTCCATGAATCAGAAAATCAAAGAAATGAGCCTTCACATGTCAGTTCGTTCTCCATCCAGAGTGAATTTCTCATCCAGAAGTTTCTGAACTTCTTGTGTTGTGTTTTAAATGTGAAAGGATACCTGGATTTGCACATTTGGTTTGATGAAAGAAATGTTGATCAAGGCTTTTCTTACATGTATGTGAACTAGAGATTTTTCACCAAAATTTCCCCCCCCATGCATGACGCAAAGCTCTAATTCGGTTAGAATTCATGTGAAAATTGTTACTAATCTGTTGTCGTAGAAAGTTGTCGTGTACGGGGGCCCAACAATGACATGGGTGAAAGTATTGAATATTTAACTTCACAACCACTTTAACGACTCCCACATACATCCCTGTGCTGTCCATAACGCTGAAACACACCAGCACGGCTGTTTACCTTCCAGCAGGCAGTGGCTGTTTATAATGAGAATTTTCTTTTTTTCTTTAAACAGCATAAATGCAGTCGTGTTAATACCCTGAAACATTATATTATCCATGCTCTCCCTTAGAGGAGTGTGCATGTGATGCACAGATTATGCATGAATCACAGATTGCCCTCTTACTCATCTTTTCTCAGCTCCAGCACATATTTACTGCCAGATAATGCAAGCAATAATTCATGGGTAAACATCTTGGTATACATTGATTTCTGGAGCATTTCACATTCTTTTTTTTTTTTTTTTTTTCTCATCTAAAACTCGAGGAGGTGGAATATTTTTTCCGCCTTCTGATGGCAGTTGCCTTGTGTGTAGAAAGTGCGATGGTTCCCATTGTTCCCAGTGAATGCACCTATCTCCTCTCTGTGACCCGATTCGGCACCACCCCTGTCGAATGGCACCATCAACACAAAGGTGGCGATGCGCGTGCTTCGGAGGTTGTCTTTGTTAAGCGGGTGGGAGTTTGATTTGCTACGGGGAGTAAAAAAAAATAAAAATGAAGCATCGCACGGGTAGCGAGCGAGGCTCTGTTTAGATTGCCCTTATTGGAAGCACAACCGCAAACACAGCCGGGTGGAAATGAGGAGGTCAGGCGAGCCTGATCGATAAGTCACGTTTTCACACTGAAAGCTGAATATGCATGGGAGTGTTCTCCCCTGCAGCTTTCACTTCCACTCTTTATTTAGTTGCTGAATGACACATTTGATGGCGTGCCCTGGCAGCAGTCCAAAATCCTTCATAAATGCCTTGATTTGTAAGTGCAATATGAGCACTACTGTTGAAAACAGTCAATTTACAGCTAATCTCTTTACAGTCGCTGAAGTGTATCGGAGTCATTGAGATTGTGACAGAAACTATGAGAGATCAGAGTAAAATATTTCCTTTCATTCATGGCGTTTGAGCGTGAAACCCTCCATCCAAGAGACTTAAATGATGTCACTGGCTGTTTTTACCATTTGGTATGGAGATAGTAGGGTACACCTACACAGCGAGATGAATAAAATATCTATCTATCAATCCGAGGGCTGGTTTTCAGAGGATGGGACGAAGACTAAGTCAACTATCGCAACCAATTTTAATGAAATATGATTTTATTCTGAACTTGATTTGAGTGGGAGCTGTCTTGGTGTTTCTATCCAGTAAAGCTGGAGACTTGTTTCTCATAGGCACCGGTCAACACCAGAAGGTGGTATTATTGGTGATCTCAACTAAAGTCAATGTAAAAAACTGTTTATTGAGGGTCTGGTTTCAAGATGGGACTAAGACAATGATACGTAACCAGGAGAAAGCAGAATAAACCCGATGTAATCCATCTTCTAATAGCTTGTTTATCCTTCTTTGGTTTGTTGATCTCCTTTGAGTAACAAAAGATCGAGATTGTTGCATGAAACAAAGTGATTGGAGATACTGTGTCTCAATGATAGCAGGTGAACATGAAACACACCCCACTCTTCCATCAAGGTTTGAGCAAGTGATTTGAATGTCCATCCAACAAGTACAGGAAGGGAATCTCAAACTGAGCTGAAGGAACGGCATCATTCCGACGGGGTGACAACACCAGTTTCAGTTGTTTCTTTCGGGATGCAGACGTAAATACGTTTTGACTTGTGATCATCTTTCAAATGGCTTGTTGTGGTTTATTTTGTTTTAAGTTTCTGGCTGCCAAACCGAATGCCACCCGGGATCATAAAACCGTCAAACCTCATGAGCCTGAATGGCCATTTTCCATCCATCCCATGCACCAGCTGGCTTCATGTTGATTTTCAGTCTGAATACAGGCCATGAACGTGAACCTTCACAATTCTTGACATTTTTGGAGTTTAAAGCCGGTGTAGGAAAAGATACCGCAGAGATAAATGGCTTGTGGCGGTCAAGTGTTCATAGCGACTTTTTGATATTTAGATGCCAGCTGTTCCTGCCATTGTGAAGCTGAATGCAGCAATGTTCAATTGCTCTTCCACTTGTTGGGAACGTGAGCTGGGTTTAGATTGTTATGAAACATTAGGTAAGTTTTATTCTAGTGATGATGTGTCATTGAAGTCAAATCAACCAAATTCTGTCAAGGTGCATAAACAGAGTAATACTGATGAAGCTGTTCAAAATAATGATTACATTACTGATGACTTTTTGAAAATGACTCCCAAGGTGCAACTTTTAGAAATGCAGTGACTCCGTCCCCGTGTAAATGGAGGGAAAACTCCACTTTTCAAAAATTCACAGGCTCCATCTTCATGTAGACAGCACAAAGTGAGGGAGAAGTCGAAAAAAATACTTAATTCGTGAATGTTGTTACTGCACACTTCAGCCATCGTAGTTCTTTTTCACACATCAAAGTCGATGGACAGTGACAACAGAGGCGGCATATGTGTGTCGTTTCATTACAAAAAACAACTAAAAGCTCCCGCGAGTGGCCCAACATATAAACTACATCATTTTCAAAATGTTGCAGAGTCAACAACCAACTTTACCAAAACAAAAACATAAAAACGATGCATTTCAATGAGTGTGATACTCATGCTCCTGTTTTTTATCGAAGCTGAAGTACCTCATAATGACTGAGATTGCTGCTAGAGATCACAATAGGAGTGAGATATCTCATCTCATTCATGGCATGTGAACATTTAATAACCCCCAGTCTTCCATCCGTGCAAGGGTTTCAAATTGTGTCGGGGCAAAAGAAAGGCCATGGGTCATTCTCTTCAATAAATATTGGACAGTTCGGCTCAAGTGCATTCATCCCAGTCCAAATCTCAAATTATGTCTACCACATGGTGTAACAGTGGCTGAAGCAGTCTATAGAGAAGGTCTGGCAGAGTTCTGATTGGGGTGAAAGATGAAGATAAACCAACTACGGAGGACAATGATCACACCAGGAGGAATAAGACTATTGGAAATGTGAAGTTCCTAGAAATATGACATGGTAAAAGTACACAAAATAAAATTGAACTCTATAAAAAAAAAGAAGTAACGTAGAAATCTGGAGAAAGGGAACTGGAGAATATCCTTTTAATGTTGAGCAATGTCAAATACACCTCAGACAGGCCACTTGATCACACTTTTTACTGGCTACCTTTTTTTGAGAAGGCACTCGGAATAAAGCCCATAACCTACAGTCCGTTGGAAAAACACATGACAAATGTCAATGTACACATTTAATCCTTTCTTGTGGAAAATATTGGCACGTCTTCAAAAAAAGTGCCGGCTTGACTAATCATGAATTCAAAATGAAGCACCTCTTCCTCCACTGTCTGGTCCCCTGGGATGACTTCTCCCTTGGCATTTAAGAAACAATCAGCTCATAGGAAACTTTCAAAATATCACTGGATTTAAAAAGTAAAACACCCCTGAGCTCTTCTTGTAGTACTTGTATGCCCCTCACTCTCTGGCAGATCTGCCAGTCTTTGTCATTTTCATATCCTCCCGACAGTGCCCTGGGCTTTCTAATAATTGAATTAATTATATTGACATTGTTGAGTATCCTCCTGTAATTGTAATATTCTTGCTGAGATGATAAGAGTGTCTGTCAGCCTGTGAGTCAAAGCTGCTCACCTAGAACCCATCTGGTGTCTCACTGACATGTACGAATAAGACAGATGACGCCTCCAATAGCACACAGATCCAAATTGTGCATGTGGGTATATACTATATGCATCTAATGGGCTCCAGGTTTTTCCTCTCCATTGTGTGAACTTGCTGTGACCCATGTGTTCATAAACAATACCCTGATTATTATTCCTGTATTCATTCCCAATGCAGAGCTTCACCATCTGCTTGCATGACCCACCCTCCAAAAAAAGAAAAGAAAAAGAAAAACAGAAAGGAAACCAACAGTCCGACAGTCCGTAATCTGCAAATGACGTGCCAACTCATTTCCCAGGCTTAATGCAATATTTTACATGTATTCTCATAATAGGTACAACAAAAAAATACATTTGTAAGAAGATTTCAGTTGTGCAATTCTCACCATTGCATTCATCACTGCCATGCACTGCAACCTCCGGTTTATTTTCACCTTCGCCAAGGAAAGTTGGGGTGAAGGTTATGTTTTTGTTCCGCATGTATTTATTTATTGGCTTTATATGTATGTATGTGACCAACTTTACGCAAAAACTATTCACCCGAATTGCATGCCATAATCAGGGATAAATTGTCTTCATCCAAAGATTGTTCCATTAAAGTCTGAGGGTGATTGAGTCAAAGGTCAATGTCGACATTACAAAAATGTTGAAAATAAATGTGGTCGGTTGTAATCCGATTGATGCTAAACCAACGCCAACATGTTCAGTTTTCAATTCACTATCTGCTGAAGTGCCACATGATGCAGTGACTTCCTTACCCTGGTTAGCGGTTGGGGGCCAAAGGTTGGGGGGGTCACATAGAAATTGTAAAATGAGTGCACATCAGTGTCAAGCAATGATAACATGAAGCAATTCAAATAACCGCGACAAATAACGGAAGGAATGGTGTGGTGGATCAAATAACCATTACATTAGTTTCCATGGTGACAAATGTGGCATTGGCTAAGGTACGCGCTCTACCGAGTGCCTGTTCTTTTTTCTATAATCTTATTGAGTAAAACTCGACACATGATTCAGAGACTATTCAAACAGAAAACTCTTTCTGTGTGCTGTCACTTTCTACTTCGCAGAAGTCGTCAGGAAGTCAGAGACGCGCCGTGGATAACAGAAGTGGAGATGAAATAATGAAAGCTGTTAAAATACAGAAGGTCAGATAGACGACAGTGTGTGAACATGGGGATGAGCTTACTAACTCTATGCGAGCACTGTGGTTATTGCGTCTAAAGGACGCCAGGAGAAAATGTGCTATTCATTTATCATTCAGCAATACAGCATATTCTCATGAAAGGGCATGTTTAACAGGTTAGACAGAGTTTTTATCACCTTACTGTGAAAATATTACCATGAGCCTGGTTATATTCAGCATGTTTGGAAAGGAGGTGCTAAATCTATTGATTCTGTGTGGACAATTGCTCCACGCATGCACGCACGATCCTTTTTATATGACATTTTCCTTCTCAGGTATTGCAATCTTTTCTGAATCTCTTTTGTTGCTTTTCTTTCTCCCAGAGCTAAACGACACAGGCTTTATTTGCAGAGATGTCACCATACAGCATTTTCTCATTCTTTCGAGGACTTGATATATTTTGTTAATTTCTGATGTCGCTCTTGTCTTTGTCTACACTTTTTGTGACATCATCTCATTTATTGTGTTTTTCTTTTGTTCCTCTCACCAAATCCAATTTTTTTCTATATAAATTTAACACTACATTTGATAACATCCTTGAACCAATATACCCATTATTTGGGATTGTCAGAAATAGCCCTTGGAATTAGGAATCAAATATGTGGGCCAATTGTCCAATAAATGGGTTGTAATTCTTTCTGTTCACAAAGTTTTTAGGATAAATGTGATTTACAGACATTTTTAAAAGAGCTAATGGTGTATCAAGCTGCTGTGGCATATTCAATGGTAAAGTGTGAAAATTGGCTCATTTAGCTACGTGCTGTCTTTCCAGGTGTGCTCGGACTTCTTAATAAAAAGTTTGGAAACAGATTTCCAAGAACCCAGACTGAGGTTTGATCACCGTCAGCCCTGCCAGGTTTGAGATTTAGCCAGCAGGGGGTCGCCACAGGAATCCGATTAATTCCACTGCCTGTAACTTTAGTTAAGTATGACAGACTTACCTAATACTCTTTGCCATGACTTCCAAACTGTACTGTTCATCTTCTATTCGGGAATCTTCCGATATCCAAATAAGCTACCGAGGGTTTTGATGTGAAGTCATCATGTTTAATTTAGAAGCACTGGATACAGTCCAGATTCCAATCAAGGAGAGAAGGTGGATAAAGGAAAATTCGAGAAAAGTCTTAGATAAGAGATTTAGAAGTTGTACCAAAGACTTGACAGAAAATGACGTCTTAACTTATTATCAATGATATTTTACATGTAAAATTGTTTTATGTCAAGTTGCAGAAACTCCAGGATTGAGGATACACAGGATGTATTGTACCTTTAAAGATAAGTAAATAACAGAATCCAACCCCCCCGCCCCCTAAAAAAAAAAAGGAACTCAGGGGTACTGGGGTACTGTGTTTTGCAAGGGTGGTTTGAAAATGTAGGTACTAATTTTGATCTAAGATCCAAAAGGCCTATGAATATTCTTCTGTTTTATCAATGCATATTCTCATTCATCCAGCCAGATGCAAATTAGGGTTCTCTGGGGAACAGGCGGGGGTCGAGGGTCTTGCTATGGCATCCACAGAGGTGACCTGTCTTCTGTGGGATTCAAACATGCAAATATCTGATCCCAAGTGCACTTCTCTCGCCTTCTCAAGCCTCGATTCGCCACATTTGACCATCCTATAGGACCCATTACAGAAATATTGTTCAGGGATCCACGGTGATAAACTGTCAGCTTTGGGAATTGAACGTCAGATCCAAAGTCCACTTCTTCAACCTCCATGTGATCACTGCTCACAATTTTGCTATTGTTTCCTTCAACCAAATTAAGTACTTCAAAGGATTTTTAGCTCTGATTGGGACTGGTTTTGTTATACTTATTCATGTTATGCTTTGCTGGCTGCTTTCACACGACACTTAAGGCCTGTTTACACAGCAATTATTTCAAGTTAAAACGCTAAACGTTCGTTGTGTTTTGAGCATCTGTTTGGTCTGTTTGAGAAAACATGCACAGAACCACTGAATATGCAGTCTTTTGTGGACGTGTCTCCCCAGGTGGAACTTTTCGAAAAGGTCCATCTCCTTGCAGACGGCGGAAACACTACTACTGCATGTGCACCACGGCCATAGTAAACTGTTCCGCACATGCGAGAGTAAATGGACAATCAATTATGGTGGCGTCCAGAATGGCATAACTTCCAGTCCATATTCTCCTGGGACTGAATAGTTTTATAGTTGACAGTCACCGTAATAACCATCCAACTTGGTCATCTGTCCACTAGAACGTCCATGTACTCACCACTGTTACTGTTTATAGGGTATTGTTCTCTCACGTGTGTGTGTGGTTTCATTACAAAAACAAAACACAGTATTTATTAGTGGCCCTACATGAAAACAAGATCAATTTGATTGTTTCTGTTATTGTTGTGTAGACAGACATTGTTTTTCTCAGAATATTGCCGTGTAAATGTGAAACTTTTCTGAAACGAAAACAATTTTTTGGACTGGACCAAAGACCACACCAGGGGGTGATTTGAGCCTCGACTGCCTGTTCTCTCTGCAGCTGTTCTAGAGTGTTAGTGGTTTGTTCAAACTTCTCTTGCTACACTGTCCTCCGTCCCAAAACCAAACTGAGTTGACCCAAAAACAGCAAGTATGAAATCAACATTTTTCCATTTTCATATAAACTAAAACAAACCCACTGCAGGCTGCAGGTTCAGTCTGCATAAAGTAGGTGTTCTTGTTGGAATTCCTATCACCCACTATCTCTTCACTCACTCATTTCTGAACTATGCAAAAATAAACTCTGAGAAGAGGCTGTTATATGGAAGTTTCGACTGAGCATAACAACAAGATGCCGATCGCATTAGACACCTGCACATGCATCATTGGATTTTAATGCTGTGCGGATGTTTTCACTAGGCAACAACAATACTGTAGCACGGACAAAAAGTAAAGCAGACCGAATGTTGACGAGTCCACCGAGAGATTTTCATGAGTGGAAACCACTCGGAAAAATACCTCCCTCCAGCCTACAAGATAGAGGTAATTCTCAGGACGAGCCTTTCAAAGCGGTGATTTAAGATTACTTTACACACACACACAGACACACACACACACACACACACACACACACACACACACACACACACACACACACACACACACACACACACACACACACACACACACACACACACACACACACAGAATGCAGGGGTGAGGGCGGATCCTCGTTAATGAGGAAATGACCTGATAAGTATGAATCATTGATGAGCGGGTCCCGAATAACTACACCGAAGATAATGACGGATTATGAGAGAACAGACGGGGAAATACTGTATTAATGACTCATTGAGCTCATAAATATCTGTCACACATCTAACGAGTTGCAGATAATTAACTCGAAAAAACTAGTAGTGACTGATTCGTCCAGTATTAGTTTGTCACAGTGACTCAGTATGACCCGTCACCTGAAGGTTCAAGTACTCTAGATCCATGAACGCTCTGCATTTTCTGATGTCTCAAAATGAAGGCTTTGAATTCAAAAGGAAAGAAAATCACGAGACCCCCGTGTGATGCGAGCGGACGCTGAGGTTCGTTTGTCTAAAAACAGACCTCGGTGAGGCTAACGCCTCCGCTGTTCAGCCTCGGGGCAGCTGCTTGTTTGTGGGAGACAGAGTGTCAGAGTGCATCATGTCCAAGGTCCTGGGGAGAGGAGACGCGTCAGACACCCGACTGTAATGGCCTGTAATTAGAAAGCTGATTAGCAGAACTAATGACCCAAGAAATCATCCTTCTCTCATATCTCAATGTCTCTGGAACAACGCTGGAACGAGAGGTAGGGGACAAACGGCGGAGCCGGACGACGGCGAGCTCGGCCTCACTCTCGTTAACCTAATTAACACACACACAGGTGAGGGAGCGATGACGGGGGCGGCGGAGGAGTCCGTCCTCGCTGATTCTGAGCGACAGCTTGACGGGAGGGGGGGTGTTCCTGTTGTTTTCTTTCTGGAAATACTGAGTGCGTGCGCACACACACACACACACACACACACACACACACACACACACACACACACACACACACACACACACACACACACACACACACACACGGAATCAGTAATATGTAGACAGACATGCAAAAAACATACAGAGTCACACAAAAACATGTTCAAATGGACACAGACAATAACCACATGGGGAGATAAAGATTCACAGACAAAATACACACAAACACATATATCCATACATAGTCAAAGAAAAACAGCACGGACACACACACACAAAATGACATACACAAAAAATACACAAACACAAAAACTACTAAATACAAAGACACTCACCCACGTGTGCATGCACACACACACACACACACACACACACACACACACACACACACACACACACACACACACACACACACACACACACACAGAAGAAAGCTTTCATGCCAGTTCTTTTTTGAGCTCCACAGACAGATAGCTGCTCGTCTCTCTCTCTCTCTCTCTCTCTCTCTCTCTCTCTCTCTCTCTCTCTCTCTCTCTCTCTCTCTCTCTCTCTCTCTCTCCATGTATTGAGCAGAGTGCTGCAGGCCACGGGGTAATAGGTGGCTTGGGGCACATCAGATGGGGAATAACAGTGGTGATTATCTTCTCTACCTCCTTGAAGTAACAGATGAAAGCCTCGCCATCATGTAATAGGCTACTTAAGTCTGTCACGGCAGGAGACATTTTTTACCCTGTCCTTATTTGCCTGGCTTCTCTCTTTCCTCTTTTGTGGTTAAATACGCTTTGTCTGAATGCCCCCCGATGAATAGCACAGGGCCTGTCTTCTTCCCTCGTCCCTGACATGATAATAAAAAAAATAAAAAAAACACACTGCCGATGTGCTTTTAGCTCCCTTCAGGCTAAATCCCCGCAATCAAGAGTCATTTAAGATATGACACATCCAGGCGCTAAAGAGCAGCATGGCCAGGCTGGAATAATCACACTGTTATCCATACTTTGACATCATTAATGAGGCAGAAGAGAGGCACAAACCCCGAGGTGAGGGGGAGTACAACGAGCCAGATAAATGGGCTTGTTTTGATAAATGGGGGATCATATAGCTGATGTCTTCTTGCGTGATCATATCACTTAGTCCGCCGCGGCTGCCTCCGCGGGAGCTATTGTGGAGCCGTTTCGTAGGGGATGAGGCCAGTTGTTAGCGGCGAGCAATGACGCCTTCAGTATCTCCGCGGCATTGATCCGAGAGAGCGTGCTATCTTGTTAAAAGCTCACCTCTAATGGCTGCTGATAGCTCCAAGACGCCTTTTTTTTTTTTTTTTTTTTTTTTTTTTTAAATTAGCATCAAGTGGCATGCGCCCATATGGTAATCCTTACAGCATCTACCATATCTTTGCATAATTCTGCATAAAATCCTTATCGAGCTCCTCGGAAATGTCCTTTAATGTTCTCATTGGAAAGACAAGCCGAACGTGTCGGAATCAACTTTGCAGAGCAGATAAAACGATCTAAATGCAAATAAACAGTATAATCATGTCACAATCGATTCCAAGTTTATCGTCCCTCTGCTGCTGCGGGGCACGGTGATTTGAATCAGACATCCTTCTTTGCTTTTATGATCACATCCTTTGTTTTTTTCTAAACTAAAAGCTTGGCCAGACATAACTTGTTATCTCTTTATTGACGAGTTATCTTCTGCAGTTGAGCCACGGTGGTAGTTTGGATCATTTCTTACTCAAACCTAACTAAAAGTGAAATATGATTATAGAAGAACTTGAACAGTTGATGTTGTCTAATTGTTATGTCTTTTGGAACATAATCCCAATCAAACTCAGAACTTACTTAGGCTGTTTTCTGAATTGAACCACATTTGAACTAATAGCAGAACATGTGGAAATAAGGGTAGTAGAAGCAATTATTGGAATAGATTTAATGAAATAATCTCATTGAACTAAGTTTCCAATGTGAAGATTGTGTTATAAACAAAACTCTCTCTCTCTCTCTCTCTATATATATATATATATATATATATATATATATATATATATATATATATATATATATATATAGAGAGAGAGAGAGAGAGAGAATTGATGCTAATTTAATGCTGCCAACCCGCAGCATTAAAGCGGGTTGGCCTATGATTGGCTGAGAGTGGAGAAAGGGGGCGGGTCAGGTGAGCGTGCAGCTTCATTCATGCGCTGCACTGCATGTGTCTGTGTCCGCTTGGAGAACGGAGGAGCTGTCAGTTCTGTTTAATAATAAAGTGGCTTTTTTTTTTTTGACAAAAAACTCGTCCTGCTGGACGCTACAATACAAACGCACAGTGACTTCCACAAGTAGCTTTAATCTGATCACTGGTTTGGAAATAGTAATGAGTTAGATTACTCGTTAATGAAAAAAATGGTAATATGAGAGTAACGCGTTGCTAATTAACGTGTT
The DNA here is from genome assembly GCF_963422515.1 of Blennius ocellaris. Taxonomy (NCBI): domain Eukaryota; kingdom Metazoa; phylum Chordata; class Actinopteri; order Blenniiformes; family Blenniidae; genus Blennius; species Blennius ocellaris. The sequence continues at coordinate 8,775,955 of NC_137668.1, forward strand.
ACAGGCATCACTAGTCTGAGCAGACCCTAACGGACAGGGTGGATGATGATTTTGACATCACGCATAGGTTTTACCCTTAACAGCAGAGAACATAAGGCCCCTGGTCCAAAACCAACCGCAACAATTTCCAGTCTGGTCCCACAAACCCACCAAGCAAGGTGGTTAAATTGGATTTATATAAGTTTCCTTTTGACATTTCATAGTATTATGCGCCACAATGTTTCATTAAAATGGACTTTATGTTGAGATTGTAATCATTTCCAGTACTAACTGTTTAATCTTGCAAAATAGACAAAATAGACAATTTCATTCCATACACTGTGACCACAACAAAGAAACACTTTGAAGTGTAAATTTAAAGGTTATTATAGCAATATTTTACCAGTCTGGTCCACTCAAGATGAAACTGGACTGTATGTGGTACAGTCATATGTATGCTGCATACATCTTATATACATATGTATATATACATTTATATTGTATACATCTTGTATTGGTTCAGTTGTATGCTTTTTAATTAACCATAACATATTTAGTGTTTGGTCCTACAATTTGTCTTCGTGAACGGTCCCTCCGAAGAGAGGACACCTGGCTTCAGGGGACACTTGCCCTTGGATTTTATGGCATCCCGACATCAGAGGTTTTACTGTACTTTAAAATAAGCTGTGCACGCACAGCCGGAATATCCAAACTTTACATAAAAAGGCCCACGTATTTATATTCGTATTCATAATAAATAAGAAAGAGGATTTAAAAGCACAGTGCACGCAGGCTGCAGTGGGAGAAACAGGGAGAGAAACTAATGAAACTGGCAGCGGGTCTTGTTTTTGTGCAAAGAGTCTCTCACTCACAATGGCCTCCCGCGTGTGACTGGGGGAGCTCATCTGCTCGGAAAAAAAGAAGAGAAGTGAAAGCATTAATTACCTGAATAAAGGAAGCTGGCATGGCACTTTTTTTTGAAAATGCGCCCCCTTTCAACCTGCGTGTGCGAGAAGAGAATTGATTCCCGAGCCCGTTGGAGAGGGAGTAATTTTACGTAGACTATAAAAACCATTATTCTCTACATAGTTGACAGAATAGGGAGATGATGTGATTGAAAAGAGGTAATGGTGCCTCTTTCAACAATAAATGTTCCCAGTTTATTTCACCTAAATTAGCTGTGCAACAAAGAAAACTTCCCTTGTTGCACTGCAGAGGGGCAATTTCCAGTTGTTGCAGATCATACAGTATTTATGCCTTTTGACTTGATTTGCTCTTCATCAGAGTTTATGAATGCTACTTCCCACTTCCTCCGGCCCATTACGAGGACTTAAATTAGGTTTTTTCCGTGTTGCATCTATAAACGACCCTCTCTGACAAATTCATCTGTGAAAAGTTGTTTGTAAACGATCTAAAAGTGGAGAAATATGAGGGGTTGCGCAAGACGGAGACGGCTCAGAAACAGGGGAGGGACAATATAAGCATCAGCCTCCCACTTGCAGTTCACAAGCCGGGCGCCATGTTGCTGTGTGCAATAAAGCGTGCATCTCATACGGCCGTGCTGCTCCCATCCCACTGTGTTGTGTAACCATTCATTACGTGGCCTGGGTTTCAACAGGCACCTGTAGACACATCACGCTGATGCAGGTATATGACCGCTGTGGAGAGAGCATCGGGGGCTTATAATGGCGACTAACCTCTGAGAAGACTCAAACTGCTGCTCCCAAAATACAACATTTGAAGATAAATATACGATCGAGCCGCAGCAGCCTCGCCCTCGTTACTGCAGCTTTCTGCTGGTAGCGCTTATTATTCGACTGAAATCTGCAGTCTGATGTCGTCCATATCTCTGACTCCGATGTGTTTTACATTCAGAGGTAAAAAAGTAACGAAAGAAAAAAAAAAAAAATCACAACAGTGGTCCTTGAAAAGTCCCAGAAGCTTCTTTGACTACATTTACCACCACTCTGAACTAATTCCTCAATCCTGAGTGCCTCTTCTGACCATCAGGATGAAAATCGTGATTCACAAAATATATTTAAAGCTCATTTTATGAATCATGATCATGATTTACTTCCTGTGATCTTGTAAGGTCACCCAAAAACATACATACACTGACTCTGTAATGTCATTGTGGGTAAAAAGGTGCACTCATAACTCTTGAAATAGCTGCAATGACTGTGATCTTTCAAATCTATACACTTGAAGAGCTTTTTGGGTAATAATGGTTTACCTTCATGATATTTACATCAATAGAATTGATGGGAAAATCATAAAATTTGCTTTTTACTTTGAGAAAATACCATCTTAACCCTACGGTCGTGTTCACCCCCCGCCCCTTACTTTAGTGTTCCCGGTCAAACTTGACTGGTCTGTTTTAACTACTCCTAAATTAACACAAAAAAACATTTTTCATCACCAAATTGTTATGCAAACATTCTTGAGCTGTGAACAATGTCTCAAAGTTGTGTTTAACATGAATTTATAGAATTAGACATAAAATAACAATGAGTGTAAACCCCAGCCAGGGCTGGGGTTGGTGCTGGGGCTTCACACTCCTAACCAGACTGGCAGAGGCTTGTCTGCGAATCGAATAACTCTTGAAAGGACATGAAACTGTTGTCAAGACATAGTTGCCTGCAATAAAGGCCTGCCAGACTCTGCATCCCACAGACTTTTTTGTAGCCTCATAGTTTGAGCAATATACTCCTGCTAAAATCAACAGACAGATGTAGACTTGGAGGTCTACCAGGTCCATTTCTCTCCAGGTGTCTCCAAACACACGCTTCCCATCTAGGTTTGTCATCACCAGTATTATTCCCTCAACGGACTCTGGTAAAAAGTGTTGGAAGCTGGACTTTATGTCATCTACATGAGATGTTGCATACTGTGTTGGACCTGGTGTCATCTTTATGATGTTTTCCACTCTCGCTCTATTTCCACTGTCCTGGGGGGATGAAGACCAGAGCAAGTGTCCTCTCGGACTGGAATGTCTCCTCAGGTGCCTCCCTCTCCATCTGTGACCATTGGTCAGTCTCCTCAAAGTCTGGATCAAAAACTGTGTTGTCCTCCACTTCCGAGACATCCTCCCCTAGCTCTGGTTCAATTTTAGTGTCCTCTTCATCATGTCCAAAAAGCTGGACCAGAACCCCTTCGACAGAGAACCGCTTGGTCAGTCGCCTCCTCATTGTGCTCAGAGGAAAAGGATTGCAAAGCAAACATCAAGCTATATATATGAGGTCTGTGTGAAGATGTTGATTAGTCTGGAAGGTGTGTTGCACATAACAGACTCCTTCTAGTCTGTGTGACGATATGCTACATTGTTTAGTCTGAAGGTGTGGCTCAGGTGGGTTCAGGTGGGGGATGGTTACAAAAGTGTGGGAAAGAGATGGGTTCACATAACAGACACCTGTGAAGTCTGTGTGATGATATGATACATTGTATCATCAGGAATCATGAGGGAGGATCACTATGGATGAATATAGTAGGGCTGCCCATTCATTTCCTATGGCGGTCACTTTTGACCGTGAACACCACAGGTGTAACAAGGTTGATTAAAACACTTAAAATTCAATGAAAGAGGTGATCACCACTTTTATATGTTCAAGTGCATAGTGTAGAGGATATCATAAAGCCTTGAGGCAATCAGATGTAAAATACAATATTTATGAGTGTTTTAAGTTGAAATTGGTCAGATTTGACCAGAACACGACCGGAGGGTTAAAAGGAAAAAAGTAGCTTTCTCAACTTATGTAAAAAATAAATCTACATCCATGTTTCCAAGTCTTACAAGACATAAAATATGGCAATAAAAAGAGATTTAAATGATACATTTTTTAAAGTGTGTTAATTTGCAACAAAATGAAGCTGACGAATTAAGCACAAAGACGCGTTGTCTAAGTAGCACTGAAGCTAATGAAATACTCTGCCACACAAACGCAAGAAAACGCACAACTTTTGTAGTGTTTTGGGTTTACAACGGAGCTGGAAGAACTGAAAATTTAACTTTTTTAGATAGATAGATAGATAGATAGATAGATAGATAGATAGATAGATAGATGATAGATAGATAGATAGATAGATAGATAGATAGATAGATAGATAGATAGATAGATAGATAGATAGATAGATAGATAGATAGATAGATAGATTTTGACTTTTATCTAGGCCAAGTCCTGTTGAATTGACTAATTCATGGTTCCAGGTTTCCAAGGGCAACAACAATCACCTCTATTAACCATCTTCTTTGAAGCTGATTCCTTGTGCAGACAAAGAGGAAATGCCCGAGTGCAGAGGAGCCCGGTATCATAATACATTGCTTGTCATTTTCTGTTTTCATATGCAAGATAATCAAGGCGCACTAAAGAAAAAAAACAACCCCGAGAGAATAAATCACCCCCAACTCGGTGTTGTAACTCAGGATCAAAACCTCTTTAGCATCCGCCGTATGCCAGAGTCTCTTAAATTAGTGCACGCGTACGATTAGGAGTGTTAAATTCAATTAGCAGGGTTGTTATATCTGATCACAGCAAAGCTTTTCAGAGGATAGAAAGAGTCTAAAAAAAAAGAGGCAGCAGAGATTTTAAAAAGCAGGTTCCACTGATGGAGAGGTAGCTTTGCCCTGCGTCGGGCATCTTTAGGTTGATACTATCAATGTGGACATGTGGGAGTGGGCAGCTGGGGGCTGACAGGAGGTAATGAAACAGGCAGGGCAATGGAGTGTGGTCCTGACAAGAGGGGTGACGGTGAGGACAGGTGAGTAAAAAATGGATGAATCCAGGACTGCCGAGACTCCACATAGTGGCGAGATGTGGAAGATTACAAGAGAGAATGACAGAAAGACGAGAGAACATGGAATATAAAAGATGTTGTTTTAAAATTGGGAGAAAATCCATATTTAAATATTGGTTGATCGACAGAATTAGAGCTAACTTGGCAAATTTAGCACCATAGTCTGAATATCCAGTACTTGGCAGCTGATTTTTGAAGCCCTCCCTGTCACAAAATGCACAGAAAAAAAGTGTCTTTATCTATACTGACAGACTTTGGTGAATAGAAGGAAAGATGAGTTGCACTTATTCCAATAACACGCCCACCCAACCTTATTTTAGCTGCACATTTTATGAACAAGTGTGAAGTGTAACCTTTCTAACCACAATTTCCCTTTTTGAAAAGATTCAACTTTGCCAAAGGTTAACCACTAATTAGACAGAAAAGTTGGTATTTTTGCATTGACTGATTTTTTTGGAAGAAGTGTGTTTGGTAAAATCAAATACCAGGTGGATGGATTAAAATTCAATGAGACGAGCTGAACTTCTCAGAATACAAAGGGTGGAAATCACTAAACTGCCAGCTGAAAAATCAAAACACAAAGGCATACTGTATATAGACCATTTCCAACATTTTCTGTTTGTTTGTTTGGTTTTTTTGAATCAATCAGCAGTAATCTGATGTTGAGCAGTGGAACGTTCCAATGTGCAACACTTAAAGATTTGCTTGTAAACAAATTAACACATATTTGAGATTTGCATTCATCAATCGATCGAATTGATGAATCGATCGAAGGCATTTATTCTAACAGGCTCACTTACACGGCACAATGGCATTAAATAAGGCCAGTACAGTAGCAGCATTTCAGAAACTTTTTACAATATGTCCTTAAAGACAGTTTCTATCTTGGGAGCTATTTGAAAGGTGCGTTTTCAGCTGCTCAGAGCACCGTTGTGTAAACAGACACTCAATAAACAACAAAAGTTTTATGTTTTAACTTAAACATTTATGTTTTAACATAAATGGAGCCTATATCTGTTTTAAATAGTACTTTCCAACTGATTAAACATGCCGCCCCCTTTTACACTTTTCATTACATTCACACACATTCACACACCCATGGAGACACTGCCATGCAAGCTGCTGTCTATCTATTGGGGTTCAATGTCTTGCTTAACGACACTTGGACATGAAGACAGATGAGGAATCGAGCCTGTTGAAAGACGACCTGCTCGACGATCTGAGCCATGGTCTCCCTGACATCACCTTCAAATTGATGTGAAACATTGAAAATAAACACAAACTCTTCCAGGTCTTTCCTACAAAGAAAGAAAGAAAAACAAACAAACACCTGGGCTCCTTTATCAAGGAGCCACAACGCAACGGGAGCATGAATAGAACTTGGCAGTGTGACTAAATTTAAAGAAGAAATTAGCAGTAATTAAGCTCCTCACAGAAAGCGGAGACTTCGTGATGAGCCAGTCACCTCCAGCTCAGGCTTAAGAAAAACACAACAAATCCAAAGAAAGCCAAGGAGCATTCAGTGCAGGTGACAGTGGGACTGGGTCTGGAGTGAGTCTGAGGCAGGAATCAGCCTTTAGTGGCAGCCTGTGTCCTCCCAATTCCAGTAATCAAAGCTCTGTAAATTACAGTGGCTCGGGAGATAAGCTGTTTTGAAACCTCGCCATGGATCAAATGGGCAATCTCGATTCTAGCCAACTACGAAATTAGCCGAGCAATTTCAGTTGTTGTTTCTTTTTTCTTTCTCTCCTTGCAGAGGGAGGCCCCAATTTAATTTCACCCCCACATGTGCGGAGAGGTTTTGCTCAGGCTGTGTGATCAATTGATAATAAGAATATGGGCCAAGTGAGGTAGAAGTTTCATTATTTTAATTCCTTTACAGCTTCCCTCAGGCTTAATGTCACTGAAATGTATTTGTGGCGAGATGGGAGGATTAGTGTATTGATTACACACATGATTGAATGTAACAACCCTTATAATGAAGGCTTCTGGGAATCTAAAAATGAATTGAAAATATCCTCCATGACATCATCCCGGCTTGTCTACCAGATCAATAAAAACACATAAACATACTGTAAAGCGCCGGTTTCAAACTGCATCATGCTGCACTTGATGTTAATGATAATAAAGCCGTAAACATTTAATCCTCCAGCTTCCGCAAGAGCTCCGAGGATGAATCACAAACTTTGCTTTAATGTTTACTGTAACTACAGCGGCTCCCAGCAGGCTAATCAGCCTAATTTCCCTAAATGCTCTAATGTACTGGTGAGCTGCAATATTCCCCCTTTGTTTCCTCAAAAATTTCATCAGCAGTGTAATGAACGGTAAAGAGATAAACAATCAAGCTGGCCGAGACCAGTTCTCCTACCCATATTCATGCCTGAAATGAAAAGTTAACAGTGGCAAAATGTTGCATCAGTGAAAATCCAGTTCTGCTCCACTTATTGTGTGTCGTTTGGCGGTTCGGTTGAGTTTAAATGTCAAAGGAGACGCACAGCGGAGCTGTTGCTGCTCTTTCATTTAAAAGCTCGCTGCATTAAAATAACATTTTCTGATATTCGGGAGCTTTTTTCATGATGTTTTCCCAATATAATTCGTACGTGAAAGTTGTTTTACGGCTAAGTTCTTCTCAAACTGAATCATGTCTATAAAAAGTGATATAAATGGAATTAACCCATTCATGACTTCTAAAATAATGCTTTTTAGCTATTTTTGCAGTTATAAAAGATTGAGTATATGACAGATGTGCTGTATAATGCAAAATATATAACATATATATGCACTCACAAACATGTAATGATTACTATCTATATTATGTTTCAAAATGTAATGTCAGTATGTTATATAACATAAGACTGTTAAAGTAATCAAAACCACTTTTTTATTATTTATCTACAAATAACATGCCATCATTCACCTTTTTCAGACAATGAATTAAACTAGTCTTATTATTATTATTCATATTTTTTGGGGGTGGTGGTTGTTATTCAATATTGTTTTGTTATATGAAAATAAACTACTTTGTTTTTCAGACTATCAGTCACATTTTTGTTGTTGTTGTTTGTATGGTCATGTGACTTATATTAAGAAGTAATTTATATTCTGAGACATGTTGGACCACCAGATGTGACTGTATGACAACAGAATGCTGCTACAACCCCATAGAAAGATCTCCTTCACTACCCTATTTAACTTACCAAAGTAATATATACCAAGTGAAAAAAACAATTCAGCATAAAATTTCAAAAATGTATATACAGTACAAAAAACAAGGAGTGGTTGAAAAGCTTGAGAGAGACTGGTGAAAAGCTGAGAAACGTTACATGATGAAGAAAACTAAAAAAAGCACGGCGGCCAGCGCTTAGGGACAACTTTACAGAAGATTCTTGAGCAGCAGCTGCTGGATCAGAATTATCAAGCAGTTAGATCTGTACATGGAGACATAAATGTGACTTATATGTTGCGTTCCTCTTCGTGGCATGCACTAAACTGATTATCTTAATCTGCCTTTAATCCGTCAATCAAAGAACAACAATGTCAGCTCTGATCAAGACATCCCTAATTTACTGTGTACCATGCCTCCATCCAACCCATCTTCCTCCCAATAAATATTGTTTTCCAACTGACACGCTAATCCATTTGTTCTCCTTTAGTTACTTGCCAGCACGATAAAATCCTATAAGGGCCACATGGTGGGGCAGTGGTTAGCACTCTCCCCTCACAGCGAGACGGTCTGGTGCTCAAATTCCAACCTGGGCCTTTCTGTGTGGAGGTTACATGTTCTCCCAATGTGTATGTGCACCTCCGGATACTCCCACAGTCCACAAATATGCATGTGAGGTCAATTGGTGACCCTGAATTGCCTGTGGGTGCACCCTGCCAGGATAAAGCAGCAGAGAAGATAGTGTTGTTTTGAAAGCGTATAGTTTAACAAGTTGAACATTTACATCTCACTTCCACAAAGGACGTTAATTATGCATTAAATCCATTTCGATAAATTTTTTTTCAACCTAAACAGGCCTCGTTGGTTGCAATTATGTATAGTTAATATTCTGCTATACCAGATGAATCCTCCGAGCCCGTATCAAAGCGACGGCTGTTAATCAGCTTGATGCACTGCATGTCCACAAGCATGCAGAACCCCAAACAAAACATTTCAGTCATGCCCTCTTGAGTCACCCATTCCATTTCGTACTCATAAAACAAAACAGACACTCCTGCATGCTAATCAGTTCAGCTCCTGTATCTGCAACATCTTATTTTGCTTTAACAGCCTCCCACTCATCGTTTGTCAAGTTTAGCACAAGATTTCTGAGGCTGTTTTCTGCAGGACAGACTGCAGCTCAGGTGGTGGAGGATGTCGGCCATTAATCACTGGGTTAAAGTATCATTGAGCATAAAGATAGAAGCTCCTATTGCTCTCCGTTTGCACGTATCCGGAGGGAATAAAGGGAGACAGGACAGGAGTCATGGGCGTGAAAACCAATGTAAGAAAATGGATTTTCTCCCATTTTGTAGCATAAGTAGTAATGACTCTGATGTAGAGTGATAAAGCCTGTCTCCTCGACGGTTTGAATTCAGCTATCTGTGCAAAGAAATAGCGTTCCTTACTTTGCAAATGGAAGAACAGCTCACGTTTTCTGCCAACTTAAGCCATTAAAGCAGGAAACATAAAGAAACAGTTGGAAAACTTCTCCCCTAAAATACCAATATCAAAAATATCTGAGACGCACTGCACTCTGAATTTCAACTGGGCCTGATCTAACTACCACTATTATGAAAAAGTTTTCTTCCTCGGCCCTGTAGTGATATGATGCACATGCTCGGCCAGCCGCCTTCCAACTGAGCAGACACCAAATATTTATTTAGATAAAAGACGAGAATATAGCCTCAAGCTACGAGCAAAAAGCCAATCTCGTCGGCTGGTGTTACTTCACTGGGACTGTGTTTCCTCCTCCCAGCAGAACATCTCTGAAGTCTTTGAGTTGCAGCCGTCCGTTTTTAAACAGATCCACACCGAGTGTTGGGAATACAGTCAGGTTACATCATGTAATATCTGTGGTGCTCTCCAGTGTTGTTGGAGTTTTGGGAACAGAGATACAAACATGTCACTCACACTCGAGCGTGCAGCAAAAGCTACACGAGTAGTCTCGTCTAAGTCTCGGACTCTTGCGGTTTGCAAGAGTTGTGAGAAAAGCAGCCACACCAGAATGCACAGCAACTGGTTTTCATTCGAGCGTGTCACAAAGATTTGTTAAGAAACGCATTGTCACTATGGAGACAGCTGCAGATAAACCTGGAGGCAAACCCATCTTCAAGGCCCCACGGAAGTTTTGTCTAATTACTAAATATGCAGCTATCAATTACGTAAAGCAAGAGTGAGGTTCTGGTTCATAATTCCGTCACTAAAAAAGGAGTTTCTCCATGCAACAGTGCTGCATAACCCCCCCCCCCCCAAAGAAAACAGGGACCAATGGTGCAGAAAAAGAAAAAGAAACAGTCTTGGTGAGTTGTGCAATGCATTTTTGAGAACATTTTTCTTCCTGCACTTCACTATGGCTTCAGTTTGTTTAAGAGTATTTTATCTTCTTCTCTTCAGGCATGTAGGCTTTTACAACATACGTTTGACATTTTTCGACATGTCACCCACCACCACTGGTTGACATTTTCTGATGAAAACAGGAGAATTTAGTGGAAACATGTCAAAGATATGTTGCTAAAGAGAAGAAAAGAGGAAATATTTTGTCATGTGCTCAGTAGTCATGGAAATGTGACAATCCACAGGTTAATGTGAATTTACTAACTACAGTCCTTTACGTTTAGCTTTTGATTGGCACCGAATTGGTACCATTTGTACACATCGGTATCAATTTAGAAGGTTGTGAAAGTTCCCTTACCATGATCATGTAATTGCAGCAGGATTTTAACCATCCAGTTCAACACCAGTCACGCTTCAATCTGCCTAATTCACATCAGATTTCATGTTTCTTGATGGCCAGCGTGTTTTCCTGCACATACTCTCTTGTTCTGGCACCTATGTGTCTGTATACCTCTCCATAGACACCACTCCCTCTGGGTATCTGGAATGGTAAATGGACTTGACTTATAGAGCACATTTTTAATGCTTCATCAGTTTGAAATAGGTTTGAACTAGAAGTCATATACAGGACATAGCCATGCACACGTCATGCAAGGTACTCAACCTCTATTGGGAGCAATTCAAGGTTCAGTATCCAGTTCAAGGACATTTGAAATGTAGACGGGGAGTGATGATGTATAAAGCCCACAACGATGTGACGACTGGAAGTGAAATCACTTTACCAACCGATGAGAAAGACAGAAAGGAGAAAAGTGCACATATAACACACTTAGGATAATTCTAAGAACTGAACCAATTATACTTTATGGGATTTGAACCTGCAAACTTCTGATCTCAGGTCTGCTTCTCTAACCGCCCAAATCAATGGACATGGCTGACATGCAAGGTGCTCGACTGCATCCACTTGCGGTTCATTACATTGGACACAACTGTAAGTTTGACTGCACTGTCGCTTTCGCCTGCATGTCATCTATGTATGCCACAGGTGCCTTATGAAAGTTAAGAAATTAAACTCTATTTTTATATTTTTATAGAGAACATGGACGACGTCATTCACTTTACCTTCAGTACCGGTGTCACTTTGTTCAGCTGCAGCTGTAGTCACTATGGTGTAATTTCTGACTCAGTCAGATTAATGTCAGGTTGTCCAACATCGTCCATTAATCCTTTTCACTCTATGAGCTGAGACCTGCTTTTTCAAGCTGCGACCACAACTGTACTGAACCCTGCCTGAACGATCCTCCCTAATAAACACTTCTCCAGTCCAAGCTGCTCTTGTGTCGTGACTGTCACTCTCTTTCATCCGTCACACATTTTGTCAGTTCAACTCAACATCCCAGATGAGCAACAAATGATTCCTTACTTCTCTTAGATCACCCCACAAAGGTGTGTCAAAGATCAACATCAGAAAAAGGAGGGGGGGGGGGGGGGGGGGGGTGAAACAGGATCTAAAAATGGTAACATAAGAGAAACCCATCAAAGGCTGACAGGCAACTTTTCACTGTTTACTGAACACATACAGATTAAGTGAGATATGGCTTTTGAAGACAGTTTAAGAAGTCTTGTTGCAGGTATGACAGAGATTGATGTTTGCTGTTTACCTCTTCATCTCTTTCGCCGGTCCAACTGGGAGTCTGCAGAGGGAACATGCATGAACCTACAAACAAGCTCTGCACATTAAACCAGTAGTAATATTAGTTTTACCAGAATTGGCATCAGCTCATAATAATAAATCTATTAAATATGCAACGGCTCAAACAAAAGAATTACACAAGCCGAGTCCCATCAGAATTAGTGACTGTACTGCGAGAAGCAAGAAAATACTGGACTGGACCTTTGGTAGAAAGTAAAGAAACTCTGAAAAGTTGCAGAGGAGAGAGCCAGATAATCCAAAGTATTCCAGCTCAGGAGGTTATGTCATGACCTGAGCCTATATAGCTGCCTCTTCAACAGGCTGGCTCATCTTTATTGATGACAGAGCAGATGATGGCAGCAGCACGAGGAATTCGGCGGTGTACAGATTCAGACGAAGAAAAAGCCCAACTAGTCTTCCAATATCACCGGCTAGATTTTGGTTCTGCAGTGAGATAGAAGACCCAGGATGCATGGTATGTGCAACTAAAGCTTTTTACCAGTGACAGAAAGTGAAAGGTTTGATTTCAGGCACGGGTCCGTGGAGCATTTTATCTCAGAAGAAAGACAACTCAAAAGGTCCAGAGAAGCATTTCCGAACACGGTACCTGATGTGTTTTCTCTTGTGTCTGTAGGTCTGTTTCCACCCACAGTACATGTGGGTGGAAACAGATGCAAATATGCATTAGATGTTTTTTAATGGTGGCTTATCTGTCCTGTGCTGGACTTTCCACCTGCTCAGGGTTTAACATACCTCAGCCCACAGTCAGCTTGAATCAGTTGAGGACCCTCACGACCCTGAATTTGCTCAAGCAATACAGAACATGGATGGATGGACATCTCTAAAACCTACTCACTCCATAACATACAGCTCTGTAGATAATAAACGAACTGCACAAACTGTCAAAAATCCCCACTTTATCCTGATGTAAGTTATTGTTTGAATAAGACACTCACACCTCACTGCTCTCTCTTTGATAACGCAAGACAAGATGGATGTGGAACAATCTTAAGATGGCACATCATTTCTTTAGCTTGTTGAAATTACTCTCACTTAGCAAAATGACTTTGACACCCTATTTCACCCCGCTGGAAAACAGCCAGAGGAAACGCAAGCAAGTTGGTAGATGAAACTGTATTAATGAAAAGCACTTGTCATTTTGTGACAAATGTCACAACGAATACATTTTCAGGGAGATAACGGTGAAACCTCGACGGGGGAGAAGAATGAGAACTTTTTGTCCCCGAAAATCTGAAATGTATGGAAATGAATACCTCACAGTCGGTTTCTTTTGGAAAAGTGAAGTCAGGCAGCCTTCAGGCCCTGCGTTCAAATTATCCTGTCAAACGCCAGGTTATTCTACGTTTTATGAAATTGCATTAAAATGGTCCCCAAATGACAGCCTTTTTGATATCAAGTGCACTTCCTCTTACAGGAAAATGAGACTCAATCTCGGAGATGAACGCTTTGGGATTGCTTGCTGTATCCGACTGGGCGTTGATTTCTGGCTTTGCATCACACTCCAATATATCACGGATTTGCTTTTAGGGTGCCGTTTCCTTTTCTTTCTTTTTTTTTTTTTTTTGGTCATACAAAGTTGGTGTAGTCACACTCTATTGGGTTAAAGTTGTGACTCAGGCCCCCGTGGCCCGAGGCTGTCCTGTGATTACATCATGCATTAGTCAATGTTGAGTGTTTACTGTGAAGACTGTGTATCATCACCGAGAAGCTTTGAACGTTTCCAGAGTTCAATTACCTCAGTCATCCTGAGGCGCTTCCATTACAGTTCAGTGATTTCATCCATGCATCATGGCATGTTAACTACACATACAGAATGTATGGAGTATTGGAGTATCTGAATCAATTATTGAGCCATGAGTGATTGTTAAGGCTTTGTTTATTTAAGACTGATTGGAAAAGGTATAATTTTTGCATTTTTCTTTGAAATGCCCAGATTTCAATGTTTTGTTTTTTTTATTGATTGTTGCACACGCTGAAACACCAGAAAAGCTGAAAACAAAACATGTGGATGCCATGTTTTTGGCTTTACAGTTGAACGCTCCCTCACAGATGACAGTACAATGTAAATAATTAACCTTCTTGAACGTGCCTTTCTATGTTGCATAGGCCCACTCAGTGTCTGATGTATGTAAGAAATCTGTCTTGACTTATGCAGATGATGGTGTATTAAATGTACACTTTGTTGGAGAAGTAGTTACACTAAGAAGAATTAGCAGCACAGACATTTCAGAGTTCTCCATTGTAATTGTTCTCAATCTGCTTAAACATTTGCATAACAACTATTGACTTGATTGTACAGTACTACACTGGTGAAAAGTTGTTTTTCCAGTTAAAATGGGTTTTTATTTTAGACCAAATCTTGTGTCTCCATAATGCATGATATTTCTTTGGATAAATAAAGTAATATAAAATAAAATGGAAATGGAAATACATGGAATCAAACACACAATAGTGAACGATTCCAAAGTTATATTCACTGGTTACATACAGTCCTCTACGATCACCAAGCAATTCCATCCATTTATGAAAGCCCTGGGGGTTGAATAGTACCTGAATGAAAGACCAACTCACTTTTCCATACCTATTTTCACCGAGACAAAAGTTTCTCTTATGTTAAGATCAATGGTGAAATGGCTTGTCACATCCATTTACCATAGATTCAACTTTATTTGTAAGTCACACATTATATTCAGCATTATTACTCAATAAAAAACAATACAGTCTAACATTTAATGCAATAAATTAAGGTACTGGCTTCTAAATGTGTTTAGAATTTTAAAGTGTCCCTCAGTAAAAAAAAAAATATTCTGAAATATCCTTCAACAGTGCTCTTTTGTACACATTTTGATGGAAGGGTTTTACTGAGAGCCCTGTGAAGGGTGACATGATTGGAGGCAAAATGTGTTTGAGTCTCAAACTACTGCATCTCTTCAAAGGTCTAATGGAGTCTAAGTTGGATGGGAACTGTAGAGATGAATTAGCATACGTGGAACAGTCAAAAACACTCTTGTAAAACATGATGCGCCTCACCCAAGTACCGGGAGAAGCAACACAGTATCACATAGGGGCTTTTTGTGATGCAACACAGTGCATTTGCACAACATCCAATCAAGGATCGTGGCTGAGGAATGTCTATTTCAAGCCACAGATAAAAAGAAACGGCACTCCGAACAAACATGAACACAGTTTCTCAGGACAAAAAGTCCTCCAGATCTTGAGAAGTACTTTTCATCACGACAGTGGCACAGTGTGACCCTCTCGACTCCAATTATACACAGCGGCCTCCTCACTGAGAATCACCAATGGCTCACCTAAGACGTTCAGCTTGGCATTCATTGGCTATGCAAGTGGCGTTTGTCCCCGGAGGGCTCCCACCATCTTTGTTAATTACCCCTTGTCTTAATTTTAAATTCAAGATGCTCCCCCACCCACCCCTTGCATCCCCTCCAACTCCTCAAGTGAAGATGAAGGGGATGGGGTGGGGGTGGGGGGGTCTGCACCTTGAAGTGGGAAATTACTCCTCACATTGTTCAACTGCAGTAGAAAAGGGGGAAAAAAGAGGCTGGGAACTTGGAGGATCTTTGTTCGAGCTGTGATGGTTTTACCCTCAGTCAAGAACCCTGAAGCCTTCACGGTGGGGCTTAAAGACCACTCAACTGCTTATTTCCAGGCAGGACATCTAAAAACAAGTTCAAGTTGCCACCATCCATGAACACAAGGGACTGACATTCAAGGCAGTGAAGGGATTTCACTAATACAGCACTTTTTACTGCTTGAGCAGCCCCTAAAGCGCTTTACATTGTCAGCCACATTTACTCATTCTCTCTCTCTCTCGCACACACACACACACACACACACACACACACACACACACACACACACACACACACACACACACACACACACACACACACACACACACACACCGTGGGGCAAGGGCACTCAATCCATCCACGTCAGGTTTCTTGCTCAAGTAAACTTAGACATATAGACAAATGGAACCACTGAGCGACAGCCGCCCCAGATACATCCAAAGTCCGACCCAATGGCCAATGTCAGATTTTATATCGCCTTAAAAGGCCTTATTCACAAAATTAGCTCATGGTGCTCCATCGGTCTGTTGCATATGTGGAAAGCAGGCTGAAACAATTGCATTTGTCTAGTTTGTCCTGAAAATTGGATTCATGAATATAAAGTCATGAAACATGATGAAAAAAAACAAACAAACAAACAAAAAAAAACATATTAATTGAACATGCCAACGCTCTGCAGAAAGAGTGAGCTTAGTCACGCAGTGGAAGTTCTTTACTTGGTCGCATGAATTATATACATTTATGGCCACAGTGAGCTGAAGGGGCTGTGTAAACTGTGTGTAATAAGAAGAAGAATTTAAACCATGAGTCATTTTTCTTCCTCTTCACAATTATGAAGCACATTGTCCTGGTCTGTCACATCAAATCCCTATAAAATACATTTACGTTTGACATTGTGATGTGATAAAATGTGGAAAAGCTCAAGTGGTATAGATTCCTTAGCAAGACATTGTATTTAAGTGACCGGGGCCTATTCTTCCCACTTCTTTCAGCTTATGTGGAGGGGATGCCAAGTGAAGTGAGAGATATAATACCTTCATGGGGTCATGGGTCAGCCTAAAGGGCCTCAACCCAGTTCAAATATGACATGTAATGGGAATCCACCAGGAGAGTTCCTTTAGTTGTATAAACACCTTCAACTGGTTCCATTCAATGGGAACCAGTTGCTGCTCTATCAATCCTGAGATTGTCAAGCTGTCGACTTTCTACTTATGTATGTGTATGCTCTTGTTAAAAATGGATCGGTCATTAATGAAAAAACAATGCTACGTTAAACAACAGCTGTGAAGCTTCACCATTAGTGTCATTGGTTCAAGCCACTGTGTAATTTTTATTTCAACACTAAACACTGACCGGTGTATTATTCCGATTAAATATTAAAGGTAACAGCTGTTCCCCGTGGGCTCGTATTAACACATCATGAAAAAGGTGAGAAAACTGTGATGAATAATTAATTTACAAGTAACAAAGTTTTTGAATTGAAATGAATGTCACTCAGGTCTGCCCCGGGGCCGTTATTATTATTCTGCCACAATTTCCATCATTTCACCTGTATTGACCTTCAAAAGTCAACAGAGTGGACTACTGTCTGGATTTTTCATGGATGTTTGTTATTTCTACAGAAAATTTAATAATCAACATTTTTACCCCTGTTTTACATACATACATACACAAATCATTGTTTTGAATGTTCTTCCCTGATGTGGGAAAAATACATAATTGTTTGTGACTAATAAGAGCATAAGTCGTTATTGTTGTGGCTTTAAGGTAACTGCTTGACATTTCATTGTCATTTGTTTTCATGAAGCAACGTATTACCTCCCACGTCTCTAAGCTAAATATTTGCTTTGTGTAAAATAATTTCAGACAGATGAAATGAAAGTGACACAATTTGTTATGTTACAGCTCACGAAAGACATGGATGGAGTGAGGACACATTTTTTGAGGAAAAAGAATGAATAAATAAAATAAAATTATCAAAAGGCGGCACCATAATATGTTTTGAGATATTACCTTGCTGGGATGTATTTGTTTAAAGGTACAGTGTGTTACCTATTGCTAATACCACATTAGTGCACTGGAGGCAGTAGTTAATATCACTGTTACTATTTAATGTGTCCTTTTTCACATTCCTTCTTCGACTATATGTAGGAAACAAGACAGAATGACTCACTGCACCACCTTGTGGCAGAAAATGGTATGACAAAAGACCAGACAGTTTTGTTCACTGCAGTAGGTTGTAAACATTTAATATCTTTGAAATTTTATTATTATTCTCAGATTGTTTTTTACCAAAAAAAAAATCACATTATTGTTATTATTATTATTATTATTATTATTATTATTATTATTATTATTATTATTATTATTATTATTATTATTTAATACCTGTCTCTTTGTTCTTTTTCAGTTTAAATAAATAAATAATGTTAGCCAACACAAACGTGTGCCTTGGAACATTCACTGACTGTTCAATTTTTAGATTTTCTTCACTGGTCTGGAGCTCATCCCAGAAGAAAGATTACCACAAAGGATATCGAAAGTTTACTGTCAAGTCACTGAACTCTCAAAGTGACTGGATTACCATTAAAGTAGGAAAAACAATTTGATGAGGAAACTTTCAGCAAACACACCCTGTGTACTGTACTGTTGAATAATAATATCATGTAGGAAGGTCTAAAAACAATGGGACTCCAAAAGACTGTCTTTTTGATTCTTCCCATCTGGACCTCTCCTTTTTCTCAGCGCCTTTTAAAAATCTCTAATTAAGTCTCTGAAATAAATCCACCACTTTTGATTCCAAACACTGATACATGTTCCAGGTCAAAACACAGAAAAGACCAATACCTTGAGAAACGAATTTTTCTTTTTTAAACCGATATAATCAAAGCCAAACCTGTGAGCATCTTTTATAATTTCAGTTCCGAAACTTTAATGAGCACTCCTGGAGATTTTTAACAAGTACCAGAACGGCTATCATTGGCTTTTACGAGCAGATTTATATGCTGTTTGAGGATTTCACACTGAGCTGCATTTTGGTTGTTTGTTACATTTAAGTTTCAGAATCCGAATCAGAATGACAACATTAATTAATCCCTGGAGGAGAATTCTTTGTTTGTTTTTATGAGTCTCATAATTCTTGTGACATAGATAATGTGACTCACTGCACCATCTTGTCGCACAAAGTGGTATTACAAGAGAGATAGTAATATGGCTAACCCTTTTTGTCTTCTTAATTAACAACATTTGCGTGCCTATTTCTATGGATTAATCTCAGGTTGCCTATTGTGAAAAAAATATAAAACTTCTATTTCCCTCAGAAACAAAAGTAGATATTGATTTGTAGAATTGTAACTGGTGCAGGAATTAAAAAAAAAACAACAAAACCCAACAACACAGAAACGTTTGATGACATGATTCGATTCGGCCCCGAAATCTTGTACAAAAATATATACATAAAAAAAAATATCAGTTTTAATCATTGCTTCTTCCACAGTTGTAAAAAGCCTCTCGTTGACCTGAAGCTGTGGCCAGTTTCAGAAAAAGAGAAAGTTTTGACAGCTGTAAAGACGGCGTGGTGGAGTCTTCCTTCAGTGAGAGAATTCAGATTTCACAGTGAAAACATTAATTGACGGCTTGCTTCTTGGCCCCACGGTGTCTTTGAGTGTTTCAAAAGGCTTTTCGTGTTCACAAACTCTCTCGCTCTTTGAACTCCATCTTCATTTCGTGTGTGTATGTGTGCGCGTGCATGCGTGTGTGTGTGTGTGTGTGTGTTTTTTTACCATCACCGAGCTCATCATAGGTCGGATGCGCTCCACGAACCTTGCCGGGCGAAGCGTGGCGTTTGAAACATGATGGTTTTATTATGAAAATGTCCTTTCATCTTTGTTAAGAGAAGTAATTTTACTAATGAGCCTCTGGCTGAATTCTAATTGACAGCCGCCAAAGAGCAGGTGTTTCCCCGCATTTGAATTTCAAAACTGCGCTTGGATACATGTTTGCTTAAAGCATGTATTCAAATGCTGAGTGCGTGGAGATGAAGGACCAGCTTTGGCACCAGCTGCCTGGCACTACAGAGACCCTGATTACAGCACCGGGGGCGACATGTCAGCTTGAAATACTACGCCCTGGGTTAGCATGTTTTCAGGCCAACAGCGTCAGTAAAAACTCCAGCTGGATCATGACTTCAGCTTAGTGATCGAGAGTCGACTGCAAAAGAAGCAATCCCCGGCAAGGGCATCTGCAAGGCCGATAAATAATGGGGCGTGTAAGGAGACGGGGCGACGGCGAGCTGTATTTACTCCCTGCTCTTCTTGACAGCTCTGTGAATGTGCTGTTTTTCTTCTTCTTTTTAAACTCTCTCGCCTGCAGAGGGACAATTAAAGAAGCCCATGCTCGCGCCTAGACTCGGAGAATGATTATGGAATACTGATGAGAGGTGATGCTCAGCCAATCCTAACAGAGTTTCACTGCTGGGTCCTGCATTGATTTGTTGCTCTTCTCAATTTTTTTGGCGTTTGTACAGCAAACAGTGTGAAAAGGCTCGACCACCTGACAGACTGATAGAGAAAATAATAAATTTCAGTCTGATGAGGGAGGTGGGGGGAAAGAAATATGCATATGTTTTTTTTCTGGAAATGAGACATTAAAGGATTTGAGACTGTAGGTTTGGCCCTGATAGAGCTCCTATCGGTTTACTACAGCTGGGAACAAACATAAAGGAGAGGCTCGGTGACTCAGCCCAAAAGAATTCAATTATCAAATGTAAAGCGAGCACATGCCAGGACATCATCACCAGCACCTCCTTATATGTGAATATAAACGAACCAAACAAGGAGAAGACGCCCAAAACATGTCAGACGAATGCGAAAAAAAATCCAGTTTTATTTGTTTTGGGAGGCGATGAACAGGGACGGATCTCTGGAAGCTTTGGGCGAGTCTACCGTGGATTTTCCTATTGAACCGGGCTACTTTTGTAGCATCACCATAGGTTTGTATTCTCAACTGCACGTTGTGCTTGAGGAAACCTGTTCTGTATGCAACTTGCACAAAACAGGCACTAACCTTTAGCCACTTGCTGACATCAAGTACCGATACAATAAGTTGTTAAATGTCACGTCATAATCAACATGTCAGGTGAAAACTATCTTATCTACTAATTCACGCTTAAAAATAAACAATATCATAAAGTTAAAAAATGACAAAATTAACATAATTCAGCTACATAGCAGTCACACATCATTTGCGTAGGTAGTACGAATTAAGGCTGTAGTATGGCTGATGTGTGAGCCCCAAAATTCTGTAGCATGTAGCATGTAGCGCAGCTCAGAGTAAAATCCTCTTGGATCCACTGAGAAGTTAAACAATGAGTAATAAAACATCTGATAAGAGGCACAAAAAGTGGAACATTTAACAACTATGTGAGAAATAACACATTACACTGTAGGAAAGTTTGAAGGAATTATTCCCCATTTAGACATAATTTAAGGTATAAATGTTGAGATGTGTTTTGTCAGTTTTATACTTTTGCCTACAGCCCACTTGTCAAACTCAGGGCCAAATGTGGGCTGCCATGTTATGTTATGTGGCCCGCGAGGGCTTAAATTATATCTATGCAAATACATATGGAATATTTGTAATAAGAATAAGTAATAAAGTCAGTTATTTGCAATTGAGGAGTAGTTACATTTATTTTACATTATATTTGTTTACATTTAGTTACATTTACAGTCTCACAGTTACATTTGGCCCTTTGAGGGCAACCAGTATGCAATGATATGTTTATTTAGGCCAGTGCTTCTCAAATGGTGGGGCGCGCCCCCCTGGGGGGGCGTGGTGGGGTGTCAGGGGGGGCGCGAGGCGGGCGCGACTTTCAGTATTAGTGTCTTTATTCATGCTTGAACAATAAAAAAAAGGGCCTCCAGCCACTAGGTGGCAGCAGTGCTCACACTAATCAACAGGCTGCCTGTTCAACCAGTAGAGAAGAAGAAGTACTACACATCAACACCAGTGTACAGAGCTGGTGGAGGAGGAGGAGGAGAAGTTTCTGACAGGAGTGAAAAGAAAAAAGGATGAGGCGTCAGAGGAAAAGAAAACAGGTGACAGTAACCGGTATAAACCTAGTAAGAGCAGGAGATATGACGATGCCTACATAGCCCTTGGGTTTACCGTGAACACGGTCGGAAACGAGGAAACACCCGTTTGTGTTTTATGCCTAAAAACTCTGGCAGCGGAGCATGAAACCAAATAAATTAAGACGGCACCTGGAGACCATACACCCGTTATGTCAGTAAGCCACTGGAGTTTTTTCATGGTAAACTCCATGAGTATCGCCAACAAGCCGGTCATTTCGTCAGCGCGGCATCAGTAAACAAAAAAGCCTGTTAGCCTCTTACAAAGTTGCCCACCACATCGCAAGGTGCAAAAAACCCTCACACCATAGCAGATTTATTTTGATAATCAGGCGATTGTATGCAGAATGCTGGTGCCAGCAACTCATACAGTGGTTTATACAGATAAATAAATATTATCAAGTTCTCAATGGTAGTACAATATGGGGGGGGGGGGGGGGGGGGCGCTGAAAAAAATTCTGTCCTCTAGGGGGGGCGTGACAGAAAATAATTGAGAACCACTGATTTAGGCTAACAATAATAACAAAGAAAAAAAAGAAAAATAGGTCTTGGAAAAAAATCAACAACATGGGGTTAAAGTGTTCCTTTTAAAGATATCTGACTGAGTTTTCTATCAAGGGTTGAGTAGCAAATGGGTTTTGAGTTATCTGCTTTTCCTAGATAAATACTGAAGACTACTTTGTTCCCCTCGTGTTTCTGTCGATCTGAAAGGATCACGTATCATTTGTCTCTTGGGAAAACATGCAAATCCAATAATTTAGTTGATTTATCTGAATGTACTGATGTCTCAGCATATGTCCATACTGGTGAGTTGAATAGTGTGACTATCGCTTTCATTTCATGCAGGTGAATTAAAAAAAAAAAAGAAACGGATAATGTCCTCGAGCTCCATGTTCTGGCAAATCTGCAGTGATTTTCACCCGTTTTGTTTTCACTGATAGCTGTCATTAGGAAACACATGTAAAGGAACAGTCAGTGTATTTTAAGCGGAGACCGAGGAAAGAAAGCGTTGCACCTAATAAAACCTATTACAACAACTTGCACGAGCTCCCTGCAACTTTCCCAAACAACATCCATTCATTTTCACACGAATCAGTTCAAAAGTCAGGTTTTTAGTCTTGCTCTGCAACAATTTGAACTAACAACGTGCATGTACCTACATCTTTTCACATGTTTACAATAGACTACCTTGTAGATTCCGATTATACGTGTATGGAGGTGAATTTGTGCAGCCACTAGTGGAGGCGGTGAGGGGCTGAGATGTTTTGAGACTTCACAGTAAGAAAACTGACTTTTCTTCTCGTGTTCTGGGTCGCCATGTTCTCTCTGAGAAAATGCAGGTGTTCATTCTGGCGCCGTTTGCAGGACAGTTCTCGGAGTCACTGAAAATGCAACTTTTTGAAAAGAATTGAATTGGATGGTTGCAAGTTTGGTTCTTGAAGCAAGATACAGAACGCAAAATCTGCTCCTATTGGATGGATTGAGCACCTTGCATGGAACCCACTTCCACTTGCAAATGCAAGTGTTTTGGGTATTGATCAATCAGTGGAGAGGTGCGATATGAGTGAACTCCATATCCACCCCTAGTGGTGCTGCTGCAGTGAAACATATTGAAAAATTAAACAGACTTGTCAGTTATTGTGTGAAAAAGGAAGTTAAAAAAAACAAGATGAAGGATATAAAAAAAAAAAAAAATGAGGCAGCAGCAAGAGAGCAAATGTCTTGTTATCCAACCAAGTTTGGTCACTTTGTATATCAGATCATTTTATTGCTCAATGTTCAACAACAGTAACACCTAACCGAAGTCAAACAGAAGATTCAACTGGTGAATATGTAAAGATAGAGTATGTATAAATAGATTACAGTGTTACACAGAATACACAAAAAACATTGCCCACACATGGAGAAATAAATCCACACCGAAAGCAATTTGAAAAGTGTAATTCCTTGTCATGCACAACACAAGCTCACAAAGTAAGCACGCATTTAGTCGCTTATTTAAAACACATTGACAGAAAGAAAAAAGGTTCAACAATGCATGAAATATGCATTTTCTTTCATAATTGACAGATTATTAAATTAATCATTAGAATTGTTTTTTTTTAAATTGTGCTTGTAGTTGAAAAACAAAGCGCTGAAAGGGAAATGTCAGAAAAAGAGAATATAATCAGTGCATTCAAAACAAGTATTAAATAGAAAAAAACATCCACATTAACATTTTCAACTGCAACAGATTCAGACTAAAGCTAAATGTAGCCTGATGCTGGGGGATCATTTTTATTTTATTCACAATGTGGTTTAAGAGGAAGTCAGTATTTTGTGGAATAATTTAAGTAAAGTTTGCTTTTCGGTTTGATATTTGAAACATATTTACTGAATCATCATCATTACAAATGGTCACTGTTTGGAGGCAGAGCGTGGGAGAATCAAGAGCACCTCGAACAGGAGTGAGCATTCATGGTGTTGGAGGGCTGCAGTCCTGCATGTTTTCAATGTTCCTCTGCTCCAACACACCTGAATTTATTGACTTTATCAAGATGAAGCTCTGCAGGAAGCCTAATAAAGAACCAGTTATTACTACCAGGTGTGATAAAGTGAGGGCCCATTGTAACCGTGCAGGACTAGAATAGAATAGAATAGAATAGAATAGAATAGAATAGAATAGAAGTACTATTTTTTTAAACCAAAAATCAATGGATCCGTCCAATGGGAGCAGTTTGGAGTTCAGAGTTTTGCTCAAAGACACTGTGACACATGGACAGGAAGAGATGGGGAATCAAACCTGCATCAAAAAAGCAGACTTTACTTTACTATTGCTCTTCAACATGTGACCAGTGAGGACCGGGATTGCCCACCACTGGCTCCAAAGTCTAGAAACGCAACAGGTTTGATAACTTTTCATATATTTCTGGATGTAAGTCCTTTGGAAACACTTCTTTAATTTAATGCATGATCAACTAGTCATATCAAAAATTCTGACATTCACCAAGCTACACAGTCTTTCACTAAACAGCAATTATTGATCTTTTTTTTTTTTGGCTTTAAATAAGAAACATTTTCATTTTGGTAATGAGAACAGAATCATTCTCGAGTCCCAAAAACAAATACACAAACCAATAAATAAAAACTCAGGAGGTGAGAGATTAGTTTTGAAAAAAAAAAAGAGAAAGACTTTTTCTAATAAAGGCTTTCTACCAACTGGACCAAAGCTTCCTCCAAGATGGAACTAACCCAACCATATCAACATGCCACACAAATGCTTCCCACCAGTACACAGTGGTGCACTCGAAAATACATTCAACTATCTGAGCGAAGGCAACAGGTACAAAAACAGCCTTCCAATCACCCAAGAACATTACATTAACCCAAAACATATTTTGAGGGGATTTTTTTACTGCCAGGGATTGGTAGTACTACACTGTATTGTGATATATGCAGAAAATAAATGGGTCGAATTCCCATAGCAACCGAGTTCACGTTCTCTCACCAGGATCGTTTGTGTGGTTGTCAGCCGTATTGAAAGGCCATTACTGGTTTTTATAGTCTCGTAAATTTGGGGTGTTGAAGCCCAACTACACAAACTGTAGGTGAAAGGTGAAGTTCATTGGGAGGTCTATTCTCTATGATAACTGTGACAGCAGAGTGAGGCAGAGTATGGAAAGAAAGGAAAAGCCATTTATTGGGGCAGATTGGGGTAAAGTCCAGGATTTGCTCCGTTGAGTACAATATGCTACCAATGGTGACCTTGGTTGAAGGTGGAAGTATTTTGGATCCGTTTAGATTATGCTGGGCTTTTAGGAAGGAGCGCAGGTAAAACAAACATATTTTAGGGGGAATATAAGCTGAAAGTATGTGATGGGAACAAAACAGCAAGATGTTTGATGCAGTAGAGTGAAATAGGTATTGATGGAGAGGTTAATGGTTATGTATACAAACAAGAAAGGTGGATTGACAAAAACACAAGGTGAGACAAAGACTTAAGCACTTAGAAAGTATACAAGACAAACCTGAAACAAATAAAGGAGGGGCTGAAGTACGGGTCCAACACAACACCACATAACAGGAGAAGGGAAGATTTAAAAGGTCGCATTGAGCAGGCAGTGCAAATAAATAAATACATAAATAGTAATAGTAACAACAGAGTACAACTACATCTCCGGGCAAATAAATACCAGTAATAGTAAAAATTGAATAATAAAACCATGAGTCATATAAAGAATGAAGGTCAAAGATTAAATATGTATGAACATGGTGCAGGAGGCAGCGATCAGCAGAGTTTTGGGAAAAAACTTGTAATTTTGAAGTTGAGGTGATGGGGGGGGGTAAAAAAGTTACTTGTAATCTTACGTAATTACTTTTAAGAACAAGCAACCATCCCCTTGAGGGGACAGTGGTGTTGGTTTGACCACCATTGTACAGCCCATACAAGATAGCATTTACAGTATGCAGTATAGTATAAACACACTGTAGATCAGGGGTGTCAAGTATAAGGCCAGTGCGCCAAAGCCAGTGTGCAAGAGGCTCCATTCTGGCCAAAACACCAACAAATGGTAAATATTTCAAAGAAAGCACTTAACAAATTTAAAGCAGTGAACACAACACTGAGACCCGAGCTGAGATATCGATGCTGCTGCTATAAAAGCAAGCTACCACAGTACAAAAATGCAAACTAGTATTAGCCTCAACACCATGCTGTCAGGGTGAGTTTGTAAAAACATGCATAATGCAACAGCTTTAGAGGGTTTTTTTTTGTTTTTTTTTGTACATTTCACTGCATTTTGCTCCAGAAGGTATAATTAAAATTAGCTTTCTGTTGAGATTGTAGTCATTTTCTGTAGCAATTGTGTGGTTTTGTAAAAATATAGATATATTATTCAGGTGTACTGTACACTACAACAAATAAAAACTTTAAAGTTTAAATTTAAAGGTCATTTAAGCACCATCATACCACTCAAGAGGAGACAAGGCTGCATGTGGACCCTGAACTAAAATGTTCTTTACACTGCTGGTATGGATGTACTAGTATGTACACGACATGGGATAATAGGAGCATTCTATATGCAAGTACTATTACGAGTAATATGAAAAATACTATTATACATTCAAAATGCAACACGGGTTAATAAACAAAAAATGTGGCTGTGTACACTGCTTATTTGCATAATATAAAGGATTTCCCTAGTATAATTGAATGATCAAGCACATTTTTCTAATTGGGTTCATCGTGCAGTCAGACAACTTTTCATGCAGAGATACTGAGAGTCTGACAGAATCTACAAAGAGAACGGCTTGTTGGACGGTCTGAATAATCAATACTGCGATCCGCACAATGGAAAAAGAGTGCACTTGAAATAGGAGAAGTGAGAAGTTTGTGAGTTGCGGGTGAGTGACCTTTACAAACCTGAGGTAAACTCCATCTCTGCACAGAAACCTGAGTAAACTGGATCTGTAGTAAATAATACTCTGCTACATGCAGCACAGTGCAATGTGCTCCCGTCTTCAAAACAGGCTTCGTTTTTCTCCAGTGAGATGCCAAATGACGTAATTTCACACACAAAAAAGCAAGTTTTTCTTTTTTTTCTTTCTTTTTTTTACTGCATTGAATACATTTAGAGGCACCTACATCTTTAAATGCCCAAAGACTGTATCTGGTCCCAACAGCATCGACCTGGACTCAGATTCACTGGGTTTGAAAGTCCAACCTTCCAAGCACTGTAACTTTGAGTTTTTCCATTGAATACCTCAAAAAGTGGAGTCTTTTGAGACTGTTTCAGGAGCCTCTTTTGTCTCCTCAGCTGTGGAAAGGGACTCAGAGATGCCGACTG
Source organism: Blennius ocellaris (assembly GCF_963422515.1). Lineage (NCBI taxonomy): Eukaryota > Metazoa > Chordata > Actinopteri > Blenniiformes > Blenniidae > Blennius > Blennius ocellaris. Next base: position 8,803,527 of record NC_137668.1, read on the forward strand.
AATCAAACAGCGGGAGTTCACAAATCTTTCCCGCAAAGGGCGGCGCCGACTGTGAACCGCGCTGCTCACAGTGGGCGATAGGGCAGCGCTGGTTGTCACACACATGAAGGTAAAGCCACAACGGAGAGACACTTGGGAGAGTGTTGAAAAAGTAGACTTATTTTCCACCACCACTAGGCCACCTGGAGGTCTGACGAACTGTTTTATTTATACATTATCAAACCTGTGGAGTGAAAGATGCAACCCCATGAAACTTGGTGTTTTGAAAATACAACACAACCATGGCAAATCACTTTTAAAAGTAGTAATACTTGTCCACTTGGTTGATGGGGTGTAGTAACAGATCAGGGCTTCAAGGGTGTCAACCTTGAATACAAAGTATTATTAAATGTTAGAATTTTTTGTTAAAGGTCCCATTTTATACAGTTTTTCAACAATTTCCCCTTGGTGTCAAGTGTTTCTCCAAATCTAGGTTTTTAGTTCTGAATTTCTGCCAGTCTAAAAGTCCCTCTTGTGAGCTCTATGGAGAACAGGCTGTTTCGGTGTATGTACCTGCAAATGCTGATGATCTGTGTCTGTCCACACCTTCTCTATGTCGGCTTTCTGGTAGCATTCAAGAGCAGAAGAAATGGCACCCACTCAGGCTGTTTCAAGTGAAAACAGAAAACCTCCATTGCATCTTGGGTGCCTGTTTACATGCTGCTCAGATCGAAGTTTTTGAAAAGTTTCACCATTTAATAAAAAAAAGTGACGCTTCCAGTGGCTCCAAGCCTCGTTGGAGCCAATGTTGTAAAAATTAACCCTCAAAATACAATGAAAATTTTTAGTATTCATTTGAAAATGTTGTTTTGTAAACAGGTCTTTTGACTTATTCTATCTAGAAAAGGACCCAGACTCTCTTCACCAGGCAACTAAAATATGGACAAAATCTGACAATTGCGTTGTTCACGCATGTTTAATCAGAAAGTTGTTTCATTAACCCAACCATTTTTGGAACTGTCTGGCAGGTCGAATGAATCTGAAAATGCTGGGAAAGGAAGCTGAAACACTGAAGAAATAGCCCCGCCTCTCCATTAACACGCAACCAACAATTGCAGATTACAGGGTCGTGTCCGTTCCATAGAACCTGGTGATCTTGTTTCAACTTTTACTACATGATCTGCTCCTCCTCCATCACTCTATCACTTTGAACAGACAACGGATTTCATGTCTTGTAGCAGCATTGCAGCACAGCGCTGCGTCCGAAACTTTCAAAAGTTGGCAGAGATTATTTTTAATGAGGTTCAACACTTAAAACTACAAATACACATTGACTATGAAGTAAGTATTTTCAAACTACACTGGTACTCTTTAATCCAGACAGACTTTAACCTGAACTTGAGGTCTTAGAAAATAATCTCATATTCTAGACTCTTTGAACCAGACCCCTTAAAAAGAGTAATTTTTAAAGGTTTTGATAAAAATCACCAAGACATCTCTTTACAAAATGGCTGAAAAGCAAGTTCCAGGGTTTAAATAAGGCATTATAGGACGAACATTGACAAGCCATTCTTCTCATTCACTTTCCCGCAGGAAGAGAAAACAAGCAAACCTTCCTCTTAGTGTTTGACTACTGTTGCAGGCGTGAACAAGGACAAACTCTCCTGATAGTGACTTCCTTTCACTTCACTTTCTTTCAGTTTGTCAACTAATCTTCCATCCCCGTTTGCCAGGAAACTCAAAACTTCTCGAGCCTTGGACAGCTCCGCTCTGCGTGAGCCCGGACAGACTGGGCTTGTCAAAATCAAACAAAATTATGGTGGATTTCAGCTGGTCTGGATTTATAATAAACCAATCTCCAGTCATGCAGCTATCGGTGCCCACAAACAAACCCCTCCACACCAGATCCGGCGAAGTCGGGGCGAACCCAGCAAACTTTGTGAGGGAACTCGACTTTGAGCTCATTAAAATCAGCTCACCAGGAGAACTTGTTCCCGCTCGGTCATCCAGCCAACGCTGTCCATTGTTGTGTTTAATAATATGGGCCTCATCTAATCTACACAATAGCACAAGAGTGTTGCTCTGATTAGGGCTGACCATGAAAGTAATTGGCAGGCCGCATGCCAAAGGAGGGAATTAATCTAATGTTTCGGAGCAACGATGAATAAGAAGCATTCAGCATTCAGAGGCCCAACAAACAAATGACAGTGGCTGTGATTATCAAGAGGACTTTGTTTTGCAGCTTCACCTAAGGACTCCGCGTACTGAGGGAAAGACAATAAACCTCCTGGAGAATGAGCGTGCAGCCTTTAGCAGACCGCCGAGCTATTGTCTCAGTCCGTGACCCGCAATCACCTTTGTGCATCCGCCACAATCGACACAACACTCCAGGCAAGGCTGCAGATTACAAGCGTCTGCTGAGAGGTGTGAACCAGAGGTTCAGCCAGGATGCTTAATGCCAAATGTTTTCTTCATCTCTGGAGGCCTGCAATCAACGACTCCTTGATCAAGGCACTAAACACAGTGGCTCAGTGGCTGAATGCAATGTCTAGATGTCTACACGATAACATTTTTTCACGTGAAAACGCAAAAGTTTCATTGCGTTTTTAGGTGTCTTAGTGACACGGCAACAATGGTCAGAGCCACTGGAAATGCAAGGTGGAACTTTTTTTTTAACAACTTTATTTTAAACATTCAGCTCTGTCGTCGTGCAAAACGGGGGTAAAATATGACCATTTCCATCTCGACGGTGGAGATGCTGCTACTGCACATGTGCACCGCGGCCGTAGTGAATAGTTGTTCTGTACATTCATTGGTAGACGACAATAACAACAGTATTTGCCTCCAGAGTGTCATGATCCCCAGTCCCTATTCTCTTGGGAATTGGTAGTTTGACAGATAACAGTCTCCCGTAATAGCAATCCAACTTTGTCCATATGAATGTACTCGCCAATGTTAATGTCTATAGCTTGTTGTTCTCATGTGTGTTTGGATTCATTACAAACACAAACAACAGAGCCAACTAATAGCCTAATGTGAAGACTACATTGTTGACTGCATTGATAAAAGGCTCAATGCAAACTCTAGAAGGGAGATTTGAACAGTCAGCGATGTGTAAATGGAAATCTAACACTTACTTTTCCAATACCTAAATGTGCTCATTTACAAACAAAAGCCTTTAATACCTGCTTTTTTTTTTACAGGATGAAACTTTACAGCACTGTTCGTAACATTTACAGTAACTGAGGCAGCTGCCAATCCAATGGGAGCAATTTGGGGTTCATTGTCTTGCTCAAGGACACTTTGACCTGTGGACAGGGGTTAGATGAATAATCGAAGCTGCCTGGTTGAAATGCAGGTATAAAAAGATTGACTCCAAAATATTTTGTTCCTTTGGATAAAAGGTTGCCGAAAGAACAATGAGCAGCAATTATGTGCTGAATATTCGATCATCAATTCTGAAAAAAATTGCTGGTGCATCAACAAAACAGTTTTGTACTTCTGAGGGACTTCAAATTGCGACTCTTAGAGAACCGTGCACAACTTCCAAAGCTATATTACCATGAAGATGAATTAGTAACTATGCTTTCACTTTATTGCAAAATTCAAACATGTTTAAGTCTTCCAAAACTGTCCAGCAAACACCCTAATGTGTATTTTATGCATCCAAAATCTCCTGCAATGTCACATTTTTAAATATAAACCAGGAAATTAGAAACTATTTGACAGCAAAATGAACAAAAAAAGCAATGAAGTGTGACCAAATTTCTATCCAACATCATCAATACTCTTATTTTATGCATTCAGTCCTTTGCGATGTTATATTTTCCGATTTAAACAGCAACCACTGTTTGAATCATCATCCTCAATTTGCGCAATAGTTTTCTGCCCACTGAATGTGAAAAAAATCCATCAACCGTATTGCATTGCTTTGCTTCTTCACGGTTCCCTGCTATTTCTATGAAAACAACAGCAAGACAGCCACAAAAATGAATGATATGAATAGTTTCACTACTGTTGGGAAGCTTATAAATGACCTGTGAATACAAAAGTTTCTTTTGTTGTCCTGAAAATATCTAGTTGTTCTTTGGAGCTGTTAGTTTACAACAGAGATTTCAAACTCTCAAGGCTAAATGCCTGGTTTAGTTGCGAAGTTGTCTTTGAATTCAAGTATATTTTATCTTATTATGAACCAACATTCATAAAAACAAGTCATGAAATTGCCAGAAACCAACACAAAAATCATACTTAAAAAAAAATCATACAAAAGGAGAGATGCTGAGACAGCAGGCTCATCAAGATTCTACAAAGTTATTTGATGTCAATGCCTCTTTTTTTAAAAGCTGATTTAAATACAATGACACACAAATACAAAAGGTGCACCACAAATACAAAGGTTACAACAGTAATACACAAACATAGCAACACAAAATACAATCATAGAAATAGAAATAAATGGAAAACGGACAACACAAGTATAAACTCCAGTAACACAACAAAAACAAACAACACAAATAGAAACAACTAGATCACAAACACAAATATGAAATGGTCTAAACTAGATGTACAAGTTACAACACAAAGATTCAGAAAACAGAAATATAGATGCTACTATACAATACAAAACGGAGATGCTATAGATACAAAAGTTATAACTCAAATACAACATTTTCAGCATCAAACCTTTTTTGTCAAAATCTGTTAAGCAATACACTTTACACATTTATTCATGGATAAGATGTTCAAAGTACAACAATCACTGTTTTGTTAGTGAATCTGCAGCATCCTTATTGTTCATTCCTTCATTAAATTCAAGCTCCAGTGTCACAATGAATTATCCTGCATGTGTTTTCCTAATCAACATCTATTCTTGTTGTATTGTTTTATCACTGAATGTCATTGCCCAGGGAATACAAATCACAGTTGAATGAGTGGCTTTAAAAACCAAACACTGATTTGTACTGATAAGATTCATTCTGAATCCAATCATTAATCATGGCTGATGAATTATTAGAACTACGTCAGCAGGCAGAAGCCGGAGAGTCAGCTGTGATGTTTTGTTCGCTCTGAAGACGCGGCGGTCGTCAGCAAGGAGCCTATTCTCCACAGACGACGTGCACAAGGTGTTGCCTTGCCTTTTTTTTTTTCCACTAACACGGGTATTCATGTTAATCCATGGAGCTTTCTGAACCAGCCAGTCCCTCATCACTCCAAACACCTCAAATTAAAAGATGTTGGACAAACACTTGAGTGGGAGGAGACGGCGGGGATGGATTGGAAAAAAAAAATTAAAAGTAAAAGAAGAAGGAGGGAGCGAGAGAGCGGCGAGCGAGGAAGCAAGCCAGTGCTTTCATGTCCTTCCAGTCCTCTCTTTCTCCCTCTCGCGCGCACAAGGGGTTTAGTCGGAGAAATCTGCTGCCTGTGGTTCTTCATACGTCTCTGAATTGGCCCTATCGGTGGGATTTGTTTGCACAAAAAGGAGACATTTGGACTGAGATTATCACAGGGCCAGACCTCCATGTCTCAGCTCGGTGTAGCAGCGTGCCAGAGATGCAACTCTTGCCAAAACTACTGCAATATCCAACCAAAACGGTGTCCACAGGGCTTCAGCAAGAGTTTTGAAGCCGTTTAACGGATGCTACATTTCTTCATAGCCTCAACGCCTGGAATGGAACATGCACAGAAAGAACAAGCAAACTCCATATACAGTCTAAAACTACGGTCACACGACAAGCAAATGTGACCCAAATCGGATGTTCTCCTCACAAGAGACCTATATTCCTTTTGTGACAATGTGAACGTTGCAATTTTGATTGTTTTTTTTTTTTCACACAAGACTAAGGCCTCGATCATATATGATGTACATCGGATGTCTTTCAAAGCGTCTGCTGTCTGAACGATCAATTCGCAATGTGTGTGACTTCAAGAGAAAGCAGCACCTGCAGATGTGTGAGGAAAATAACGAAAGAAACGGACGAGGTAGACACAAGTAACGGGATTAATCTTTGGAACGATTGCCAGGTTTTGTGACAGAAATCCATATTTACTGCCAAACAGCGTACTCAGTGTTGCATCACGCCTTCTGCACGCTTTGGGGTCGGAAAGCGTTCACACTGCGGTCTGATGGAGGTCATGTTTATAACGTAGTGTGAATGATCAGTCAAAGAAATCTGATCCCAGCAAGAAATCCAAATTGAGCATCAAGACCTGCAGTGTGAACCAAGCCTAACTGGAACTGTGTGAAGCTAAAGTACTAACCACGACACGACCATGGGAAACACTCCCAAAAAAATTATAAATTATCAAGTCAACCAACTCAACTTCTTTGGAAAAATGTGCCCAATTCTCAGGAAATGGAAACATGCACAGGGAGAGCATGTAAACTCCACACAGAAAAGTGTGAACGAGCTAATTAAATAACTAACCGACTGCCTGACTGATGTACAGTTTGAGTCTCATTTTGCTACATACATCTGTACGTGGGAAACAACCACTCAAGATAGCAGAGAGAAACACGAATCCAGGATTTTTCAATGATTATTGTTTACGTACACGTGACCACGTCACATTTTGAAGAAAATAATGCACAATCTCAAGATCCTCATTTCTTTTTATCATTTCTATGAAATATTAATCAGACCCCACCTACGCTTTTCCAGTTGCAGCTCTGGCGCCACCTAGGGGGAAGCTCCATCTCAAACCTTGACAACCACGAAACTAGTGTAATCGAGGATATTTCAAAGTCAACATCAGCTCTGTTGTGATTGTGTTTTTTTTTTTTTCATTTTTGATGAAACCGGCTATAGCTGCTGCTCAGGGACTGTACACGGAAATCTGCAATCTGCTCCACGTCATTAATCGTTTTGTGTCCCTGCAGAGAGAACAAATAGATAAAATTATGAAGCTGTGCCCACGAGTGCGTCTCAGCGTCCACCCCTACTCGTTAATTTTTTTTTTTCACCCACTCCTAATTTAATTCGCTGTGTTGCTCTGACTCTTTAAAGCCAACCAGAGAAAAGAATAGGACTTTTTTTTCAAAAGAGAAGCTCAAAAACAAAATCCATGTTTTCATTCGATAACTGGTGCCATTACTGGCAAGATTACAGTGTCAACATCTCCTTTTGCAGTTGTGTCTCAGCCATCTGCCGAGTACAAGAAAATAAGCACTGATTAAAGGAAATGTGCTTAAAAAACAAAAAAGGAGCGCTCATTAGTTTGAAGCACAGAACCTAAAACAGCTGCTCATCAAGCGAAGACACATTAAAATAGCATTTACATAGTAAAGTAAAAAATGTCAGAACGCAAGCCAAAATCTCAAAAATCAAACTAAATTCATTTACAATAAAATGAAAGCATTGTTTGAATTGATTAAACTTTAACAAATATTCCCTTTAAATATGTCAGCGCTGCTTTAATCCATTCATTCTTATGTCACGCCTTCATTTCCACAATTTCTAATCACTTCTGATTTTGTTGATATTGTATCTGAATTCAATGCAACTATGCCTGCTTCTGTACTTTTTATTCATATATATATATATATATATATATATATATAGAGAGAGAGAGAGAGAGAGAGAGAGAGAGAGAGAGAGAAACTTAATAACCATAGAAATGAATAATAAAGATTCATAAAGAGCGATGCTTCTTATCTCATTTCGAAGCATGAAAATGTTTGTTGTTGTTTGCGGGGCCAAACTTGGAAACGCAGAGGCCTCTTGGAGTAAAGGCCTCTTGGAGTAAAGGCCTCTTACGCTGAGAGCCACAACAACAAACACACAACCAGATCAAATGCAGCGATGCTCGCAGGGAGAAAACGGGGAGACCAAAAAAAAATATATATATATATATATATATTACAGCTGCTTTCCAGACACAGCTGCATCTCATCTGTGAGCCTAACCCCCCCCCCCCCCCCCTTACTCCCTACTCCAAATCAGTTCAGCGGTCTCTTCCACGGTCGTACCGCTGCCCCTTCGAGCTACTCCTCTTCCTCCTCCTCCTCTTCCTCCTCCTCCTGTTCCACTTCAGAGCCCTTCCATTGTGAACATAATGGCCTCAGATGCAGAAAAACAGATTTAAAAACACATAAGAGGCGGAGTGGGGAGACATCGGCGGTGGCGGTGGCATATTTTCCTCTAAGCTCCTTTCCCTGCATGCCCCACAGATGTACAAGAACAGCAACCATGGAGCCACCAAAAGACCTGGAGAATATCATGTTTGCCTCATTAAAAACGACACACTGGGAGAGGTGAGCGCTGACAAACAGACAATGGCGGATAATAAGACGCCCTGCAGCCCCACTTCCACATATTCAAATGAGCGTGATACATGCAGATTTGCACTTCATTATTTAAAAAATAAAATGTTGCCCCGTGTTTGCTTAATACAGCCCGCCATCACGAAAAAAACAAGACGAATTGATTCCAGTTACAGCAATGAAATATATTGGTCTCCACACGGTTGTGTGTAGTATGTCACATGTAAACAGCTTGATTTAGGTCCTGTTTATATAACGTTTGGGTTCAGCTGACAGGCAAACTTTTCTTCTTAAAAATGGACTCTTAAAACACTACCAAAAATATTCAGTCTCACTGGAAAATGGTGTTTGTGAATCAGATAATTAATCAGGATCTTTTCACTGATTCACACAATCGTGATTCAACAATTCAAAAGCAAACCACACAAAAAAAGATGCGTCTCCTAAAAATTAATGTGCATGTTCATAACAAGGATGAACCGCTTTCAGTCACTTTGAGTTTACACAGACGCTGCTTAAAATTCAAACTTTTGGTGTTGGTGCATTTTTCAAAGCACACATCAAAACGGATGAATCTCACTCAGAACAAAGAATTCAATAAATATGTTAAATAAAAGTTGGTAATCAAAGCTGGCCCACTGTATCTTTTTTATTATTCATAATTTCATGATTAAAACACATTTTTGCTGGGAATTCTGAAAGTTCACCGTTTTAAAGATTAATGCAATCATCCAAGACTAAACCACAAAATTATTGATGCAGACAAAAAAAAGTGCATTCCAAAAATATCTATGAGATAATAATACAAATTTATGAATTATCAATAGATTTTTTTTAGTGTTCCACTTGTTTATTTATTTATTTTGTATTCTTATTATTGGTGTTTTGTTGTTGTTTAATAATCATCATTATTATCAATATTTCTATTTATTTTGTTCCATTGTTATTATTATATGAAGACACACTAAAGCAGGTACAACCACACACCTGAATGTAAAAAACTATTTCAGAGTCGCTGTCTCTCCCTGTCCAACAAACTTCATAAAGAGATTTTGTCTCATTTATGTCAGATGTTATCGACTCATTTCAACGTTTGTCGATCGCAGATGAAGATGATATATTGAGGTTTAGGCACACATGGAGAGCCCTACATGAATATAAAGGAAATCATACATAACACAGCTGATAATTAGATATGAATCAGACATTTCATTTAATCTCCAATGCCTCTGAATATGTTTAAGCGTATTCATTGCTCGTAGTAGCAGAGCAGTAAAAGCAGATTTATATAGTTCCCAGTGTGAATTTATGAGTCGAGCAGACTCAATGAAGACAGACAGGAAATAATTAAAAGTCACCGGGTTCATTTATTCTAGGGGAGAATCATGACGAGAGACGGATGGATTTCACGTCCCGTCACCAGGACACATGGTACGCGGTAATGACGGCATCTGTCTCAAGCACACACACGCGCACATTTCTTTTTTTTTTTTTGGAAACACTGTAACTTAGTAACCATGCCTCACAAAGGCTTTCCTACATACACCTCAGATCCTTTCCCTCTACAACCTCTCGTTTTTCCTCCAGTTCCGACAGTCGGATTGAGGTTACACAACACTGGAGGTGACTTCATGCATGCAGTTCAGATATTTTGAGCAATTTAAGTTTTTTGTGTCAAGTTAATTCTACAATCTTTAAAAGATAATAAGGAAACTTGATGTAAATTGTACAAACCATACTTCATAACCTTCAAAGTTTTGCACTGTAATCTTGATTGACTGAAAACATCCTCTATCGTCAGAGTTTACTACCATCAGGTTGTCAGTTCAGTTTTGGTTTTTATTGCATGTATTGTATGGATACTCTTTTCTTATATAGAGTATATTTTCTGATATATATATATATATATATATGCTTTACTGCTTTACTGCTGGCTGTACAACCTACAGAGAAATAAAGTAGAGTGACAGTTCTGTATGCCCACTGTGGGCCTGATATACTGAAGGTTTGTGCGTATAAAATTAGTGCAAACATAATACTGCGCGCACACTGTAGAAGCTGTTCCACTAATGGGATGCACCAAGAAACCTGGAGCTTGAGAGGTTATGTGTTTGCTTACATGAATATGTAGAATCTGGTTTCACGTCAGGCAAAACACTGGGCAGTTGATGCTGATGTGCAGTTTTCATAGAGGGCCACTAGTGGGCGCTGTTGGTGGTTTTCATAATGAAACTAAACACCTGCGCACACACACCAATACACATTCACACCAAGAGTTGTGTCCTTTTGACACTAATGACGCTTCAGTCACTTCCTCCACACAGTCTCCCACGTCAACAACTCCCGCCCAGCTCTGAGGAAAGCGACTTCAATGTTCTCAGTGGCTGCGGACTAACGTTCAGAAGTATTTTGTTTGTTTGGATTCGGGTTCAAAAAAATGTTGTGTCAAGTCTTTTGTAGTCGATGTGCTGCTTTTGTTACATTTCTGTTTATTTCTGCCATTCAAAAGCATCAATGGGCTCTTTTTGGTGAAAACGAACTGAGGAGAAGAAAAGTCGAATGTATGTTTGAATTATGCATATGTGGGGGAGGTGCTGTGAGTACAAAGCATTAGAAACATACTGGAGTTTATAAGAAAATTCCACTCAATATGCAAATGTTCTCCATGTTTTCAAGGCAATCACAGGTACGCACTTGCTCTCTTGTGTTCCCGAACAAGCTCTATTTTGGTACTGGATGAAAATATGTTTATTTTTTGTCGATCATTATTTGCCGCTCACTTGAGTTTACAGTATCCAGGATGTGGAAATGGATGCATGCTCCAAAACACACTAATATGGATTTAAGGGGAAAAAAAAGTGGCCACATCATGAATCGATTATGTCTGTGGTAAATTCTCCTGTTTGGATTTGTTGAGCAGCTGCGGAACGAGAAAAACTACAATCCAGTTTCGAAAGTTTTAGATGAGCAACATCTACATTTGTCAAATTTGACATTATCAGGCAGCGTTTCTGAACTGGTGACAGTCCTCTGAACACCCCGGTGGGAGCGAAGACATCTCACCAAAGGGTGTCATTACACTGACGAGAGAAATGAACGGTCAGATTTGAAGCTTCCCTTGTGTGTAATTAAAGGAAATTATCCTTCACAGTTTTTGGCAGGGCAGCAGGCTGAAGAAAATGTGCCGCTGCCGCGGCGAAACTGACTGCGAAGAGGATAGTAAATGGCCGTGCCATTGAAGGACGTGTCAGAATGACTCCTCGGACCACCTAATGTATTAAATTGATGCTTCTTTTTTTTTTTTACAGTGACATTGAATCATGTGGCACAAATGGACTTCCTCTACCAGCATTCTCTCCGAAACTTTCCACAACGAGCAGCTGTTTACTTGTATAACGTCCTTTCGAGGTACTTTTCGAGGAAATATATGAGAGCAGCTTGTTTGCTTTGGCAAAAGAGGAAATTAATGAAATATTGTTGTCAGGCATAAGCCTAATTTAATGAATTGTTAAGCTGGATGTTTTCAACAGTGTTGCCAGTAACCATCTGTCCAATCTAATGCCAGATAAATCAATGTAAAGCTTTCAGTATAGAAAACCGACCACACTGGCAGATGCAAGAACTCTTAGTCGATATCAAATACTGACATGTAGTGTTTGCATTCAGCAAAGAGCCTGAAGAATGATATCAGAGACGTTGTGTTGTGCATATAAATGTGTACAGCATCTCTCTGCTTCTAAGGTGTATGTGCATGTAATATGATATCAGTGTGTAGTTTCTGGTATAGGAGACCATGTTGAAGCCATAAACCAATAAAACTGACTTTAAATTTGTGTATACTCACCAACATTTACTGTCTCGATGGAAACACGTTTTCTACATACAGCAGATAGTGAATGGGCTCATTCAATGAAAAAAAAGTTTAAAGGATCTTTGGTGCGCATAAGTGGGTGGTTCCTTCACAAAAACACGGCTCCTATTAGTGGCTTGACACGCAAGCTATATAATTCTGTGTGTGTACGGAGATCGTTTTTGAAACGTCACCATAGAAAATTATCTAAAATGAAAATGCAAAAGGGATGACATTATCAGTCAAGGATTCTTTACCTGCAGCCTTTTAGAAATACCTCCAAGTGTCGCACGTTGTTACGGCAGGTCAGAAGGCTCCTGGTTTAGCACCTGCTGTGGTTGCATGCTGTCCCTCTGCCTGTTTTGAGTTTTATCCTGGTAGCCTTCGAAGAGTGAAGCTGTGGATTTTTTTTTACAATCAGAGTGGATAAATGCTTTGTCAGCATCTACAAGTTGACAGTGAAAGTTGCCGACATCATGTGTCGATGGCCAGCAGGAGCTGCAGCGGACAGCCCCGGGACGGGGAGGCGCCAGAGAGCGGCATCAACAGGAGCATCAGTCGAGGCAGAGACAGGCCAAAGGGCGGGGGCTGATTCGCATCAGAGTCGCCGTTAGTGAGATGGTGACTTAAAATGAAAGAATGGCGTTTTGGAAATCTGGCTCAGCTACTTTATCCTAACTAAGTTCGAGGGCAGTGCACACCCTGCATAAATGCACAGCGACAGGCACACACCAGGTCCTGATCATCAAATAAAACTGTGTTTTCATTTGGAAACTGATGCGCTCTGTGTGTTTTATTAACTTATAACAGTTTAGAAGAACCAAATAAAACCGACTGGATATTTTCACTTGCCTCATGAAATGTTAAAGCAGGACTGATGTGTAAACAGTGATCAACCTCGCATTTGTCCTCGGCAGCAAAGTCCTCCATTATATCATGTTGAGTAATATCACTGGGAGAGGCTTCTCCCTCCTCCTGTACTCTCACTGGAAATCAACCTGCCTGTGAAAATAAACAACCACTATTGTGTTGTCACGTTCAATTTCCAAGCCCCGCTTCCTTGATTTTCTCCCTATTAAGCACTACAAAGGTGTTCTCTCATCAAACTTCCTTTCTGGCCTTTTTTTTTTTGTTTCATTTCTATGAAAACACAAGTGTATCGTATCTCCCACTGCACCTCCACCTCCGTCGCTGTCACACTTCCCGATTCCTTTTGTCTTCCCAACAATGCCGCCTCAGGCATTTTGATCACAACTTCAGGGTCCCTGATGTCTGAGCTTAAGCTAAAAGCAGCAGGAGAAAGGAAGCCCAATTAGCTTTTTTTTTCTTTTTGTCTTCTGCCATAATTCATTTTCAATCAAACAAAGGAGTAACCTGCGTGGGGGGGGTTGGGGGGGGGGGGGGGGGGTGAGGAGAAAGGAGGGGCAGCATCAGGTGGAGTAAGTGATTTGACGTGATTGTGATGGTTTCCTCCCTCACTGAAGAAATTATAATGATAAACGTTGGCAGATCATTGTACAACCTCTGGTGTGAATTGTGATTCCTTAAAAACATGAAAATGACTGTAAATGCCTTTGAAATGTCGATGGATTTGAGCAAAACATAATTTTACACATTCTCTGAGTCCTTAAGTTTGGGTTTTGACGCCCTGAAACTGCTTTTATTTTGCTGATCTGACACTTTTCCAGGCATTTTTCACACGCTCAGTCCAGACTCCAGAGCTGCCGCATGTTTTCTGGATGAGTTCATCACTCAGACTCAGCTGTGATGGATGCAGTGAGCAGTCCAGTATTGTCTAACTGAAATATTGCGAGGTCCTTCCTGAAAGAGGCAGATGTTCTTCTAACAGATGAATCTACTGTTCAGTGCTGATAGATGTTTTCCAGATGCGTGTGCAGGACACTGGACACAAAAACCCTAAACAGCCACCGATGGCTCCTCTGGTCGTTAGTGTCCGATATGAAATGTGTTTATATTTGGATTTTATGGGATTAAAAACAGCACAAATAGTGTTTATGGCCAAAAAAACAAAAAAGTACTGACAACTATTTAAAGGCCTTTTTTGTAAGAGAGAGAAAAAAAGAAGGTTCAAGCATGCACTTCTTTTCCACTTGTAGCAGCGTTTCAATGCACTCGCCTCCATTTACTGAGCAATAAACATGATCATCTCCCATGTCTCATGTGTCGTCCCCACAACTACAATCAGAGTGTGTTTTTCTTTGAACACTGGCGGGGGGGGAGAAAGAGAAAGGCAGCAGGCTGAAAAGTCTGAGCCCATCAGCGTTACCCGGCTCCTGGCAGGATGCCCTCTACGCAAAAGGTAGCTCCGGAAAGCTGCCAGAGCCAATCATGGCCAGAAGACCACGCACACCGCCAGAAACACCCCCCCCTCCCCTCCCACAACATCGTCATCTCGTATTAACCCTCCCTCCGAGGTGCCTACATCTCGCCGACCCGGAGTCAACGGGAATCTGACTTGATCTGCGGAGCGCGGAATCAACACTCTGCTCCTCTTCACGCCCTCCAGGCAAACACGCGCCCAGCTTTGAATTAGGTTCGTAACAGGCGAACCCCAGCTTCACAACCAGTCAAGTCAGTCCAGAGATCGGCGAACAAATCTCTGGTGTTAGTGCTTTCTTTGATGTTTGCATGCAAGTTAATCGGGCCCAACAGAGTTTTGTTTGTTTTGCTTGTTCGACCATAAATTTAAGTATAATTCATGCACGGATTATGATCTGGAAAATCACCCGTCTCTGTTTGTATTTGACTTGAAAAGTGCTGCGAGGAACAAGATGTAAGCATGGAGTTTAGATTTATTAGGTATTCGCATCAGTTTTTCTACTTGTTTTAAAGGTTATCAACCAGACCTGACGTTGATTTCATTTTTACCCATATTTGACTCAAATCTTCTTATAAACTAGAAAAAAAAAACTAGAAAAAAACTGGACATATGACATGTTTTGTTCTTTCTTTATGTGAAAATGTTCAGTGACTTGAGAAGTAGTCCCACAATCATTTGTTATAATGTAACACTTCAATTTCACTATTTTTTGGCAGTAATTGCTAGTAATCCCCGTTGTGAAAGTAATTACTCAGTTACAACAACAGAAGTTTCTGTGAGTCCGTGGTGTGAAAACGGTTGTAGTGAAGCTGTTTTTCTCAACCTTCCTATGACAATTAGCTTCAGCATTAGCTACGGCCCATGTCATAACAGTTATTATTAAAGCTGAGACACACATATGATGCGTACATCTACAGTGTACATACATACATACATACATACATACATACATACATACATACATACATACATACATGCATACATACGTACATACAAACAAATATTTTGTCCTGTTTAAAATAGTTTTTTTTATACTGTAATCCATTGTGTAGTATAAGACTGGTGCTCAATAGCATGTAGACGATATTTTACAAAAATCAAGTAATATTTAGTAACTCATCAGGTTCCAGTTTTCCGTCACTTACTCACACTGAAACACTTGAGGTTTCAGTCGGAGAATCACATTTGCAGTCATGCTTCCATCAGTGAGAAAACTCCTCCTGTTGCTGCATTTCTCAGAGACGACGCTGCAAACGGAGGTGATTTATCAGCTCTGTAAGCAGCTGAAACAAATACATGTTTGTTGTTTTTCTGCCTCATTTTCCACTTTCCGGGGAGACTTGCAGCGTGCCTTAATAAGTCAGACAAGCGACTGGGTAACGGATCCCGCCTCAGTTTCTTCTTTTGTTTGTTGTAGGGAAACATTGTTATTATCATGTCTCTTCAGTGAATCGCGGGAGGATGAAGAAGACAGGTCACACCTCTGCTTGTATTTGCATATTAAAAAGCCTTGTGCAGTTTCCTTGATTATCTTTTTTTTTTTACAACCGTGCAAAAAGAAAAAAGAAAAGAAAAGATAAAAAATGTTCATGTAGATGTTCCCTTGGCTTTTATGTCAAAAGCTATCTGACTGATATGAGGAAATGTCAGCCGAATCCACAAGTATGATTATTCATTTCCGTGAAAGGTCACCTGCGACACAGTATCTGAAGAATGGTAGATAAATGTGTACAAAATTAGGTGTACCCAGCCGGAGCCAAGCCGACGTCTATCTTTGCGCTCCCTAAAAAAACGAAACAATTGGCATGGGGCCCTTCTGAAGCTGCCAACTCCCGTGTGTTTTCTTTCTTTCAGCTCCCTTTCTTTTCCCCATTTATTTATGAAGTCCCTGGGCTTGTGATAAACTTTGTGTCGTTACCGCAGAACCCCTCGTGCGCAGTTCGTGGCGGCTGACACAATCGGACGTCTCCATCGGGCCGATTGCGTGCATGCAAGTCATTTTGTTTTCTTCCACAGGTGACTGCTCTGCTCGCTCGTGCAAAGCAATGAAAGATGTAAGAAGATTGCTTTTTATGGATTCTTAGCAGTCGGCGAGTGATAGGCTTTTCTTTTTTTTCCTTTTTATTTTGTGCAAATGCACACTTGTGCATCAGTGCAGCAACTCTTGGGAAAAGGTTCTCCTCTGATGGCCATGACTATTTCAAGTTTGCACAAAGACACAGATGAAGATTATGTCCAGACTCGGGGATCTTCAGGAACAGAACACAGAGAGGACTTCTTTTTGTTCATGCTTTTCAGAAATCTCATAAATTCCTCATATGATGAACATACCTTGTAATAAACATCTTTTTGATAAGTTTGAGATCTGGAAAACCTGGAAGTGGAGTCGTAATCACAAAGCAATCCTGGACCATTTCCAGTTTGTGTCGGGCAGCATTAACCAGTTGAAAGAGGTCAACAGGAAATACTGTTTCGACTCAGTTGTCTGCATCAGGGGTGTCAAACTGGTTTTAGTTCAGAGGCCACATAAAGGCCCAATTTCATCTTGAGTGGGTCGGACCAGTAAAATAGCACCATAATAACCTTTAGACTTTTCTGTTTTCACAAAACCAAACAATTACTTCCAAAAATTGATGCACGTTGATAGAGGACTCATCCTGACAGCATATGGCTTTGAGGGTAATGTCAGTGGTCAAAATGTTCTGGCATGTTGGAGTGAATTACATTTTTATAGCATTTGAGAGATGCTGTTTCGTATAAAAACCTGTTCACAGTTTGAACGCGCTCAATCGATGAACCATCTTTCCACGTACGGCGTGCTGCAGGGGGTCTGAGGCACCTCGTAGGACCAGAGCTGGGGGGGGGGGGGGGGGGGGGGGGGGGCGCCGTTCACCGGCAGCGTTTCATGTTGGTGCCCCCACCCCCCCCACTGAGGAGCGCACGACTCCCCACTGGAGCCCTGACAGTGAACGCAGCACACAGCACGACTTCCCTCTCGCCTAATGATGCAAATTATTAAAATGTTTTCTCTCTGCAAACCTGTTTCATGTATTTCCTTCCAGAAATAATTGAGGGATCTTTTTATGTTTTCAATTAGCTGCTTTTTCTCTCCCACCCTCCTCCTCCTCCCTCCGTCCTTCCTCCTCCTTCCTGGTTGACATTTGTTCTAATTGGTAAAGACTCAGGCTCTGCTTTGAAATGTTGCAGGGCATCGCTTTATTTATTTCTTTTTCCCTGTCAATCCTCCACAATGGAGGGAAGAAGTGAGAGGGAGTTTACAAATAATTACTGGGGGAAAAACATTAATTTCTTCCTCTTTATGCATCAGGAAAAAAAATGGAAAGAAAATCTCACGCACATTCCTCTCTGGGAGTAATTACAGTGAATATTGACTCGGTGCGATTGTGTAATTTCTTGGTTTGCTTTCAGGAAATGTACTGCTCTCGCACCTGACGCACAAAGATTTCTAATCCTGCCAAGAGTCTTCTGAAACAATCCTCCGGTCTCATTTACTTAAGTAGGATTCTGATACCTTTGTCCTAAAATTAAATGGAAATAAAAATACTTGCTTATCAGTGCTGGCCTAAATGGTGGTCAGTCGTGTTTGGTAGTGATGTCTTTCATAGGACAAAAGCTTGAACTCATGTACAGTTATATATATATATATATATATATATGTATATCCTTTTTGGATATGTAGGGCCATTATTTATTTTGTTATCTGTTACTTATTTTTCGCTTTGTTTGCTTTGCTCTCTTATGTTTGTTGTTTGTTTGTGTTCATTTATCTTTGTTTTATTATGTACTGACATGTCTGAAATAATCCAATAAAATACTAATCAATGCTTCTGAAAAATTGATTTAAATTGTTTACTTTATTGACTCAATACTGGTAAACATAACAATTTATAGTGAAGCCAAATAAAAGCCTTGTCAATGCTCCATACATTTCTAAATTTAATTATAAAGTATATACAAGTTTATATAGACTTTTTGTTCAATTTGGTTTTCATGATTCATTGACTAGACAAAATTAAATTATTAAAACAGAAGCTCATTACACAATTGCATTTTTAGGTGATTCTTTAATGTTCAAGCGAAAACCTGATACATTTTAGAAACTTCCTGATCGAAATCGAAAGTGACTGCATTTAAATAGCGTAACAACAAAGAATTGAGCTGTGTAACTACACTTCAGGCTCCACGGAGAACAATGACCCACTTCCACTGATATACAGGTAAGGAAATGGAGGTTTACAATCTTTATAAGGCTAAAAATGTGACAATTGTGCAAGTCATTTAATTGAAGACGTGCGAGAGAAAAATATATATTATTGGCGGATAAGGTCTGTAACAGTAAAAACACAAGTTTGAATAAAGTGAATGCCGGTTTTTTTCTGCTCAAATTATAGTTCAAAAAGTGATTATATATCATCAAAGCAATGAATTATATTTCTTAGAGGCTCCTCAACATTTACTGTAACATCATGCTATCTTTGCTGTTCTCTTTTGCTGTAGAGACAAACTAAAACCTCCACTTGTCTTTCTGATGTAGACTTATTGGATAATTAAATGTTCCCACATCCTGCAGTGCCACTGATAACAAAATTAACCACTCTGGGTGGACAGTAGGCCCGCATCAGAGGAAAAATACCATTTTTCTTTTTACAGGCCTTCTATAATGACAGGGAAATCTTTGCATTGTAATTATTTGAAATATCACATTAGGCTGTCTTTGTAGAAAAATAAGAGAATCCTGAAGAAAACAGGTGTTTCATGTGTGGATGTGTGAGTAAGATTACCTTAAAAGTAAGAAGCCATCCAATTAAAATGCAACGTATTAAAAAATTCAAATTTTTTGAACACAACATAGACATAATGACAGCTTTTAAGTTGCAGGATGGGTTTTCTGTCCATTTGACTAATACAGATAAAACATTCAGCTTTCTTGATCTCTGGAAGTAACAAGCCAGACATAAAATGAGTGACACAGTTATTGAGGTTTAGATTATAGAGCATCTTCCTCCTGCTAACTGATGTAAGTTCAGCTAACATCCAGATTATCAACTATGTCACCTGTAATAATACACACTGAGGGAGATGAACTAAAGTAACTACAGTTATTATTATTTGTTTTAACTGGTTGAGTAACTTTTAATTGCACAATCTCTCTTTTAGTTTTGTGGCAGTGGTCTGTCTTCAGGTGTTAATGTGTCAAATTACATTTCACTGTTCAAAAATGACCAAATCTTAAGTAAATACAAAATGCAATCAGTTAAAAAAATATCTGCACTTTGACCCGCTTAGAAGATATTTCTCTCTACTGTTAGTGCTTCTTGAAAGGCAGGCAGACACAGATAGCTCGTAGAAATAGAAGCTAAACTTTATCTTCGAATTAATGCAAAATACACTCACATTGCAATATCTATCTGTTGCTGCCAAATACGACAATAATCGAGCCACTACCCTCTATGTTTAAACGTCTAAATCAAAATATACCCATTTATACCATCTGTGACCGCTACATGTCACTGTATGACAATAAAATGCTGCTACAATACCACAATAAAACCTAAATTGCTTCTGGATTTGATGGACAGAGAAAGAAATATGTCTCAAAAGAGCAAAATATGCACAGTAGATTTTAAAGTATAAATGAAGAACTCTGCAGGAGAAAAGAGCAACACGGCCTCGGAAAGA
Organism: Blennius ocellaris; assembly: GCF_963422515.1. Classification (NCBI taxonomy): domain Eukaryota; kingdom Metazoa; phylum Chordata; class Actinopteri; order Blenniiformes; family Blenniidae; genus Blennius; species Blennius ocellaris. Next base: position 8,823,657 of record NC_137668.1, read on the forward strand.
GTTCAGAGGTTGACAAACGAGAGAATTGTGGTCTAAAGGCATGATGGCCAGACCTGAGGAACACATTCACAGAAGGTAGTTGATAATTATCAATGGAACTTATAGTGCAACTTCTATGTTTTCTTTGCTCTTTTGTTTTTTTTTAGAGGGACAATTTAGACTCAGATGCAACTTGCAGTGCGAACAATATGGTAATCATAGTAACTGCAATGTCATTGGCATCAAGGTGGAGTTTTATTTGATAAAAGGAGAAGTAGGGACAAATCGCAGATATGGAGCCCTTATGGGAGTGAAAAGCACTAAGCAACACATTTAATATTAAAAGGATTTGCCCCGGGAGGAATACATAACATCCGAATGGGGCCAATTTACTGTAAATGCTCTCCAGTTCTCAGAGGTCGTGAATAAACTCTCCCTCCTGCCTCCTGCCGTGTCCTGATGGAGGTGAAAACTAGGCTAACCTTCCTGGCCCTCTCCCCTGGGAGAAAGTGGCAGATGTACAGAACTGCACTTGCTCTCCGCAGCACGTACACAACACACACACACACACACACACACACACACACACACACACACACACACACACACACACACACACACACACACACACACACACACACACACTTGCATGCAACCCAAAGCCTCTCCAGGGTTCTGTCTCAAGCCGAGCCAAAAAGCCCAAGCTGGGGTAATCCCGGGGGAGCTCAACTCCACCACCGGCTCTCCCCCTCAAATCCTGTTGGTCAGAAAATCCACAGAGCAACTGCTGAACCTCTGCAGGAGCAGGAGGAGGGTGTGCATGTTTTGTTCACCCTCCTGTACAGCCCCCCCCCCCCCCCCCCCCCCCCCCCCCCCCCAGTGGGGAAAGCGAGGATGGAAGATGGGAGCAGCCGCTCGGACAGTGGGGGCATTTTCCTGACTTTAATACAACCCCAGCTGCATACTGTACACTGAAAAACAAACGGCGTGCATGGGTATATAGGCAGCTTTTATGTCTCCTGGGGTTAGCAGCGCAGCGCATACGTTGAACAGCCGAGATCTGACAGCCGCCATTATGTCACGAGGCAGAAAACAACAAAGGAACACTCAAAGCTTCCTGGAAGTACAACAGTCAATCACAGACTAATCCCACAAAAGCAACACAGTCCACTAATCAACAGTGAGACTGCGAGGTTCGCCTCAGAAAACATGGCATGCTGGCTCTGTGCTGGAGCGGGAAGATCGGGAAACACACCAACAAGCCGAAGGAGAGGATGTTGAACAAGCAGGGGAGAGAGGGGGGGTTGCCTGAGAGCTGACCGGTTGAAGGTACCCGAGTGAAAATCCGTCTCAGGGCCAGCAGCGGTACAACTGGAAGTCACAGGCTGTGGAAACCTGGAATCAACAATGTGTTCTGGTAAAATGTGACATGTTCAGTGACATTCTTGTTTTACAAATTTCTTAAGAGTAGTGAGCAAAACACAACCCTGACATATTTCACAGTCCATTTGCTTGCCAGTTGAATGTCACTGTTCAGTGCAGTTTAACTCTTAGCCATCCCTATCCTAAGCTCAGAGGTGAACTGGAACTGGGAGCCAGCCTGTCCAAACTGACGTCCAGCAGCGTGTCGAAATGGACAACCCAGGTGGAGATGAAGGCGTGAACCATCAGAGCCAACGTCGTCGATAAGAGAGGGATGACCTCTGGCCACCCAGTGATTCTGTCCACCATTAGTGAGGAGCTGAGTAAAACCTTGGGAGGGAGAAAGTGGACCCACCAACTCCAGATGAACCACGCCTCCTTACTTTGACCCCTACGTCACTTAACCCCACCCTCTTCCAGGGTGAGATCATCTCCCACAGTGTACACCACAAGCTATAAAAGACAGAAAGCTCACTTATAACGCATTAGTGAGCTTTTAAATTCTCAAAATCAATTGTCTTCCAATAAAAGTTTGTATGGTGATCAATTATTTTGCCATTACTGACTCACAATGGATTCAAGGCACCTAAAAGTTGAACATCAGTTAAAGTATTCCATACAGCTTAATCAAGCAAGACATTATTTCAGTTCATCCCTGAATTTACCATGAATTTACAATGTATTTAATGAAAATAATTTTTTAAGTGGTTATTTTATCATATAAATTATTTGAATTTATTTGAATTTGTTATATTTTGTAATATTTTTAAGTCGTTGCTTTCATTCATTCATTTGAAATGTGTAACGTCAATATTTCCATTTTTTTTTTTTTCTAAAAGTCATATCAACACAGTTAATTTCATTTTTGGTCATTATTTAGGTTTTTTTTCTGATGTTTGTCTCATCATCCGTAACGCACTTTACATTTATATAACCTTCAAGTAATGTGCTCAAATACAAAAGTTGATATGGTTATTCTCTATAGTGACCACTGACAGGCTCGGGTTTGTGGTTTGTGACATTCAGAGAGAATCTTTTCCTATAAATCAGCTCACCGTGTCCAAATACACACAATTTGATGAAGACTGGGTGTTAAATTCAGTCGACTGTGCAGAGGAGATTTGCCATGGTGAAATATTCCCATCTAATATTCACACATAATCTGTGAACGGATGGAGCGTCCTAATAGAGACTCATTTCCCCTCCCCACAGTGAGAGCAGGCAAAGGTCAACATCTGCTCCAGCCAGGCTGGAAAACACTGGGAGGTACTGTGTGTGTGTGTGTGTGTGTGTGTGTGTGTGTGTGTGTGTGTGTGTGTGTGTGTGTGTGTGTGTGTGTGTGTGTGTGTGTGTGTGTGTGTGTGTGTGTGTGTGTGTGTGCGTGTGTGTGTGTGTGTGTGTGTGTGTGTGTGTGTGTGTGTGTGTGTGTGTGTGTGTGTGCGCGTGTGTCATTAATTGGCAATCACAATCTTAATTGCTTTATTTGCTGTTTGCAAGAGGAATAGATTTTAGAGCGGGTGGGCTGGCGATGTGGGAAATGTGTAGAACATGTAAAATGGATGCAGAATCTGTGTGGGCCAATATTTAATCGTTGTGGTGTTTTTTTTTCTTCCTTTCACCAATATTCAACAAAATGAATAAGGAAAAACATTACATTCCAATAAAACTCAAACCTGATATAGTGTTAGTCAAATACACTGTCAAACCGAGTGAAAAGAAAGGACTGAATACAAGAGAAAAACTCTGTCCACTACAATAAATTACTAGTATAAATTTGGTACTACAAAAAAAAGCCTAATATTTGTCCAAAACACAGTATTAGCTGCTTAAATATCGATTTTAGAGTTATTTAACAAATAAGCACATACCACTGTATGTTCAAAACTACTCTAAACTACTTTCAAATCAGTCAAAAGCTACTGTGGAAATGATATAAAACCAGTCTAAAACAGTTCAATGCTGATTCTAAAGTGAACAAGGAACCAATCCAAATGTATCTTCCAAACTCAAAAAACAGCTTAAAACTAACCCTGACACTACTGGAAAACTAGTGCAGAGTGAATCTAAAAATCAGCCTTAAAATTGTGCTCCTACTTTTTAAAAACTATTCAACAATCAATGGAAAAGAAAGTATGAGAAGTCGAGTGCTGTAGTCAAAGACCACCTAATCCAAGACCGAGTCAAGAACAAGACATTAAGGGGTCAAGATTGATTCAAGATCAATTAAACATTTTATTTATTTTCAAGGACAACTAACTTAACTCTCAGCCTAAAACCAGCCAGATATGTGGCCTTACCAACAGGCAACAGTCTGTTCTCAGTTGGGCTCACCAGAGAGACAAAATTCAGGACCAAGGTTGGATTTAAAATTTGTTGTTGGACCTCTGACGCCGATGTGAAATTGTTGGAAAACTGTATGATATGGACCTTTAAAAAAAGACATAAAGTAGTAAACTGCTGAAAAGTCATCAAAAAGTAAAACAATACAATATAAATATTTAGACAATAAATCTATAAAAGGACTAACATTGTTCAAAACTAGTCTAAACCTATGTCGAAGAATCTTTACACATGCAAGGGGTGATATTTGAGCTGATACTTGAATGACACAAATCAGTGAAGTTCTGTTCGGTCACCATTTATCAGTGAATCTCGTACGATTTGCATGTTAAACCTCATGTGTGATGATTTACACCGAAAGGAACCAGAAGTCCTGCATCCAACATGATGTGGATCAAACTGATAAGATAAAAGGAAAAAAATCATCTCCCATTTGCCGGGGCTGGCTGCGATATTCCACGAGTGTCTCTTTCTGCATGCAACATTTGTTCCAATAGAATTTCAGATATTGGATTTGATTTGCATCCCTCATGCGCGCAGCATGTAAGGATCACCCTGCGAGACGTCTCACATTTCACACATCTCGTCTCTGCCGAGGAGAGAGACGGTCCCCGCGGTGAGACGCAGCGGCGTCTTCCAGGGGTCTGCACACCCGCGTCACATAAATAAATACACAAAACACATTCGTGCGCAAACAGAATATCGCTCAGTCATGCTGAGATACTCGGAGCAGGCTGACGGTATCTGGCAAAGAAGCAAACGCAGAAAGTCAATGCAGCCGCTCTATCCGCTCGCTGACTGACAGGTTCCTGCACATCAGGTTTGTGTGGCTGACAGCTGAATATCAGCTGAATGACTGTAGAATCAGGTCATGATCAAACCAGGCAAAACTTCAAGTTGCATAACATCAATTCAAATCAGATTCAAACGGCACAACTTGGTAGAAAAGACAAGATTTTGTACAGCACTTACAAAAGACTGCAACATTTTCGAAGATTGATTTGGTCAATTATGACAATGGTACTGACCAAAATACCATGGCTTTGTCAAATATCTTACTTTACAAAATTCAATCATTATGTGAAATATAAGCAAGTATACAATATTTTATTGACTAAAATAAAATAGTACAGTCAGAACTACAACTGTTCATACAGTGGTGCTGACCACAAACAATGTGGTACTTTCAGATATACCTTTGTTTATAATATGGTATACATACACACACACACACACACACACACACACACACACACACACACACACACACACACACACACACACACACACACACACACATATATATATATATATATATATATATATATATATATATATATATATATATATATATATATATATATATATATATATATATATATATATATATATATGATATGATATATGATATATGATATATATATCATGAGATATACAATTGCAAAATACCATGGTACCGACCAGACTGAAATACTGTGGTACTGTCAGACCTATTGTAAGAACCAAAATATATGGCATTATCAGCTGTACGATTATACATAATGTAGTACTGAGCTACTATAGTACTTTTTGTACTGACTAAAATACCACGGTATTATCAGATCTACCACAGGAAATCATATGTTATTGACCAAAGTACCCTGACAGCATCAAATCAAAAGCTACTATAGTGCAATGAAATATACTAGAGTATACTGGAGCTGACTATCTAATATTCCATATTGTTCTCCAATATAACATAGTACACAGTAGTTTACTGTCCAAAACACCAAGACACTATCAAATATAGCTTGGTTTACATGATAGCACTGACCAACGTGCCAAATATTGTCAAATACATCATAAAATGTATTATACACATGCAGAGATGATCTCAGGGACCCTCAAAAACATTGTACTATCAAATGTACAATTAGATTTGGTATTTCGCTGATTGAAGTACCATGAATTATGGTTGGGTGTACAGTATTGTATTGACACTATTACAATGGCGCAGCTATGTAAACAATGGTCTACAGTAGAATACTGATAGAAATAGAGGTGCTTTCTAATGCTTGAAGTTAGTTATCAAATCTTCTGAGAGAAATTGATGGGTAATGATCTCATCTCATGGATGCATTTAAAAATATTATGTGTCTTTTTAAATTCACTAACTCTCCTCTACTTCCACAAAGTTTTCATAAGAATGAAGGCCTTTCATTCCTCTTTTATTCAAGAAGACTGATGTCTGTTTGTTTTTTTTTCTCTCCAAACGTCACCACTCAATACATGAGCCGAATATCCAACTGACAAAATGTCTCGATCTAAATCTTGAACATCACCCAGATAATACAAAGACTATAAATGTGTTATATCACGCAGGGATACTCGGAGCTCGCAATCGGTATTTGGCGAAGACACAGAATAGAAATCCAATCCAGTCGGTCTATTTGCTTGTTAACTGACAGGTTCCTGCACGTCAGCCGTGTGTGGCTGACAGCTGAACAGCAGCTGACTAACTGAAGAATCATGATGACACCAGGTAAAACTTCAAGTCTGAGACCGTCAGATTCTCTCAGATTTTCCCTCTCAGACGCCTCTCAGACAACACCGAACTCCTTCCTGCGAGCACTTCTCCGTCCAAATGATTCATGCCAACGCCAGACACTCCACTGGAAACTGGGACTCGGGAGGAAGGCGACAAACTGTCAGGGCTCAGAATTAGTCTCTTCTGCAGGTTCAAGATGCAGAAAGCAACGCTCCCTTTGCTTTTATAGAAAACGACCCCACATCAATCTTACATGTGCTGCTGACAGATCCCAAACAACTTCCACCCCTGATTTTGTTTGTCATTTGAATAATTTGGGTCCTTGTTTTTTGGGGTTTGTTTTTTTTATGGCCGGACCTTATCAACAATTTACAGCAGCTGGTTGGTTTCTCCCTCTCTCAGCCGTGTCTTTCCCGCTATTTCGAACTGTGACAAACTTCATGTGACAGTTGTGTTTGCGGCGTAACACTGATCCAATACTGAGTACCGGCGAGGCTCCCAAACCTAATTTCATGTACAGTAAGGGCTACCCAGGCGGCTCAGGCTTTTCGACAGGACTATTTTGATTTATCTTCCGACTGCACAGCCTCGACTTCTGTCAGACCTCTCAAATTCTGAAGGCGACATTAGCATGAGCACTCTTGAAATGTCTTTTTCAGTGAGCTTCTAACAAATGTCTATCGAATGTACTTTTACCCTTTCACAAACATTTCCATATATTCTAATTGTTATTTCATGCTCTTCATCACATGTAGCTTATTGCAAAGTGATCAGTTTCTGAGTGTTGTAATAACACCTGGTGTTATTTCCTTTGACATGCATCTAAAAGCAGAGTTGTAACAGGATTACTTTTGCCACATGTCATCAGTAGGGTAAAATGAATTTGTCTCCTGACAGTCCAAACCCAGCTCTCGTTCCCCATCATTGGGTGAACAGTCCAACGCTCTGTAAATTCCATTTCACAATAATAAGAAGAGCTGACATCGAAGGATCAATGAATGTTCTCTCGTTCCTCTGACTTGTCAGGTCTTCCTGGCATCTTGAAGCATCGGGTCGAGCTCGAACAGCAAACTGCTGTGGCTGACTTGTCTTGACCTTTGCAGAGTTGTGATTTTCTTTCACATGCCATCTTTAGGCTTAACAGTATTGTCTCTAATTTTGCAGCTTATGAAGCACTCAAGGTAACGGATTTCCTTTGTGTTGTGGTTTTGTATTTAAAGACATGTCCTTAAATGTTGCTTTTCAGGGATCTTTTCAGTTTGGGTGATCATTGTTTATGCTTTTCTCTCATTCTTTAGCTGTTGCAAAGATGTATTCAGCTTTAGAATCCAGGCCATGGCCATTTTCAGTTCATACTAGTCCAAGTAGTGGTTGATGAGTATATTCCTTGATTCCATGTTCACTTCAACTTGGATCAAGGCTGTAACTGTGCTTGTGAACGAAAGCTTTCAAGATGAAAGCTTTCTTTCCTTTGCATAAATTGTTTTGGACAATCACTTTCTTCATTTAAGACCTTTCTGCATTCCAATAAATTTCTATTGGCATGTCGTGGTTGCTTCTCTATTCATTGTTATCTTATATGCAATGAACTTTTTGAATTGTGCACTGTTGGTATGGTGGTACCTGAGTACAGCGCATGCTGTCTGTCCAGAACACAGACATTTACAATGCAACATCTTGACAAAATATTTTATCTACCTTAAATGCAGTCACTGCTGCGGTGAACTCATGAGGAGGCAGCGACTTGCTTGAGTGGAGCAACTCTTGCTTTTCCCATCAAGAAGAAACAATATCTCTTGCCTTGCTCATCAACAGGTAAGACATAGTTCACTCTGAAGCACCAGAGAAATGATGCATCTTTTTCCGTGGATCCGGAGCCTGAACATTGAAACATCTGTTTACATGGAAACTATAACAATGAGTAGCCTCTTTATTATCTTGACCAAACTGCAATGTTTTTCACTGACGTCCTCATCCCTACCATGTTGCTCTTTACAGAGCTCCTTCAGAATTAGTTTCGCAGGCAAGACATCCGGAGACAAGAAGCTGTTGGGGGTTGTTGATGGAATAACCAATCGACAGAATGGTCCTCCTGGTCATCAGCTAATTTTCATGAAGGTGAAAGTATGTCTTTGTGTGGACTTTTCCAATGGTAAGAACAAATTGTTTGCAGATCTTTAGCTTCAATGGCTTAATGCATTTCTGGGCTGGATATTAAAACCTTGAGATCATCCATGTTAAGGTGAAATCTCCTCTGGCATACAAAGTACAAAGATACTGAGAAAAGGTTGAGCTTAGTTTTGAGTGGCCACATATTTCAAGCAGTTGTTATATAAACATTATGCAGAACTGTTTGTGTATTGCTTTGGGTGATCCACCATCTTTGTGGGTTTCAGCTGTTCTTCTCAGTACATGAAAGGCAACACTTTGAGATTTTTTTACATTTTGTATATATATATATATATATATATATATATATATATATATATATAATGCATTAGAAATAAAATGTCTTACTATTAGCACTTGGGGATGAGCCCTAAAAGGTACACTATCAACCTAAATCCCTCTCTTGGCTCTTGCAAGTTGTCACTTGGCCTCCAGAAAAAGCAGAGTAGATTTGCTTCTTCTGTTGATGCTTTCACTTGATAAAACACCAATTTGATGTCTGCCATGATAGCTAAGGCCTCTATGTGACCTCTTATGAGTGTCAGGGTTCCCCGTGTGTATTAATGTCAAGTCTGCATCACTTACCTGTGTCTCACTTCACGTTTAATTTTGACTCGCCTGTCTTGTCTGTGTCTCTGTGTATTTGCCCTTCCTGTTCGCCTTCCTCTGTGTGCTCCACTCTGTCAGTGTGTTTCACCTGTGACCTCCTCTTCCCAGTGTCTTTAAACCCTTCTCCCTCCGTTACCTGTGTCAGTTCATCTCATTTTGTTCCAGACCTCCAGCATTATCCTTGTTCTCTCTTGTTCCTCATTTCATGGCTTTTGGACTCTGCTCTGTTTCATGGATTTCACCTTGGACTACCCTCTGGACACTTCTGCCTTCTTGAACTGAGGATAAACTCTGTTTTTTTTTTATGGATCTCTGTTTGTGAGTCTGCTTTTGGGTTCTCAGCACACAACAAGAATACCAGTCAACCTGCTGACCATATCGGGTCCCTGTCATAATTCACTGTTAAAGAGATTGGCCCTGAAATGATGCTGTAGAGTCAAAACCTACTCGTAAGTGTCTCTGGGTGAGACACCCCATGGTGTGATATATACATTGTCCTGTAGTCACAATTCAGTTGGTACGTCTGAACATAGCCTGTGTTATTGTGTCATTAAAAAACCTTTGGTTCTTTTTCAACTTTCTGTGCAAACATTAGGCATTCTAAGCTTTTTGTTCTTGACCGACAATCCAATGCTGTAATGTTCATTCTTCAGAATTATTTTCTTCATAGACAACATGAATTGTTCATCTTCTTTTGACAATTCTTCTTTATCATCATATTTACATTCTGAGATGTATTGAGATCTGATTAGCCCAATGATAACCATACCAATGGCTGTGTTCACACCATAAAGACTTTTTCTTATCAAGTGTAGAGTGTCTGGATGCTTGATTGCACACTCTTTACACCCCATCCTTAGTTGACAGAATTTGTGGAGATGGCCAGGAGTGACACATCCAAAGCATGAACCCTTAGATTTCAAAAACTGTAAATGTTCTTTGTTTGTCTGTTTCATATTGTTGATGCATGAAGATAGAATGTGAGACTGCTGGGAGTATACACCAGGCAATACCTGTTTTTTCTGTGTTGTGTTTTCAGTTGAGACATGAGTTGCAAAATGTCCTACCCTTGCTTCTGCTGCTTCAGGAGAAACTGGGTGTGGTTGTGGAATAGAAACTCTGCATCCTTCTTGGCTTGAATTACTGCGTCATACCTTTAGTGGACGTCCATGGCCACTAAACCCATCGTCTCAACATTCATATTCTTTAGAAACCTCTCCTTAAACATTGTACACTGCTTTCAGCTAATGCAGTCTCAACCACTAGTCTTCTTTTAGTGCTTTGCCATTTTTAATTGAAACTGCAGCCTTTTCTTCAATGTTCAAGTAGAGCCGCATTATCAGCTTTTTGTTTGATAAGAGCTGAAGAAACGTATAATGTGGCTGATGCGCAACACACCACGTGACCAATGTGAGCTGGACTGAGCATCTTCAGTCATGGCCACATAGTGCAGGGTTTACTGAGGATTCTGATTCACATATGCTTCAATATCTGGAATCCATTTTGTTTGGTTGTTTTCATAAATACTTGGGTGCCCAAAAAATGTCAATGAAAACATTTGAACTGAAAGAATTGTAGTTCAACATCTATATTTATGAGAAACTCCAGCCATCAGTCATGAGCGTTATACAACTCAGGGTCACCGGTGTTGGACGTCTAACTGAAGGAAAATTATACCTGAAGAGAAAATTCCCCCAAGTGAGGAAGCAGGGATTTTACTGAAGAGAGACGTGAGTGCTTGCCACTACACTTGAAAACAATTACTACCCTTTTGGTATTTGCACAACACAAAATACAAACTCCTCTCCTAGTTTATCTTTTCTCTCTTTTGAGTGATGCCGATTTATTGTGAAATAAATTGAATTTGTCTTGTTTTCTTGCAAACAGTTCTCCCACTGAATACACCGATGCACCTAAGAATGTAATTATTTCTATACTCTATAATCCAGTGTGGGTCTCAGCATCATCGGATTCACAGTCTCTTTCTAGGCTGACCTCTCAGTGAGTGCACACATCAATCCTCCAACTGACCGCCTTTCACTGAGGTTTCCCGTCAAAAACATAACTCACTTTAGCTTATCGTCTTTAGATTTATCTCCTCGCTGCACAGCCTCCGCTCATACTCACCCAATCAAGTTTAAGCATACTCGTATGTAATCTGTGCCGATCAGAGCAGCTTATATTCTAAATTAGCATGCCTCACATGGGGGTAGTTTGCACTGTGTGAACCTTGCACCTAGTAAATTACTGTGCACTTTCTAAGTTTTTATCATGACCTTTTTCGCCGCAGTAGCTGGTGAAGACGGACTCAGGTTCATCCCCCAGCATAAATGCTGCATAGACTGTGCCTCAGTTTAAGTTCCATTGGAACGGTTTGAGGTGCGATCCTCCATCTCACCATGACTATACATCGAAGTGTCAATGAGGAAGACATTAAATCCTATTTTGCCCTGAATGGAGGTCCAGCACCTGGCATAGCAGCCAGCCACTGGTTTGTAAATGTATGTGTCTGAATGAATCCGGGTAACCAGATCGGATTGATGGTTTTCCAGCCCAAACACAAGATGAATTACAATAAAAAACCAATCTAAGGTCCCATTTATATGACAGGGTGTCTATTAACACCTTAGAGTGCTTGGGAGCCACTGAAAATGCAAAGTTTTTTGACTCCGTCTCTGTGTACACAGAAGAAACGATGTTACTGCACATGCACACCATGGGTGTAGTAAATAGTTCTTTAGCACATTTGTGAGAAGATAGACAATAACAACAAACGTTTGACTCCAGAGTGTACTGACTCCCAGACCATACTCTCCTGGGACTCGGTATTGTTATAAATGACAGTCACCCGTATTAACAACCCAACTTTGTCGTCTGTCTATAGGAATGTGTGTCTACTCACCATTTCTGATTTGATTTGTTTTTAACAACTTGTTTATTGTATTATGTAAATTTATTGTTAATGTTTATAGTGTATTGTTCTCTGTTGTGGATGGTTTCATCACAAAAACAACTAACAGCACCCACGTGTCGGCCAACATAAAAACAACCATTGTTTTCATGTTGGCCGACACGTGGGCCATTTCTGTATAAACAGACATATTCAAAATGTTGACATGTAAACTTCTCTCAAACAAAACCGTGAAAACAATGCATTTAGACCAGAAAATGTATCACATAGACAGTCTAAAATGGTCACCTGCGCCTTTTAAATAAAAGTCACAGTTTTCCCAACTGCCTTGAAAAACCAAACAAATAAAGAAAGCACAAATGTTTTTCCTTCTAAGATTGTACTCTTGCCACCAAAGAGTGAACACAGATTGTTTAGCTTTTCAGAGTGACTCCTGATTGACCACTGACCTTCAATCACGGTAGTGTCAAGTGGAGCAGGCCAATTGAAAATGAACGAATGATAGGCGTGAGAGCACACAGCAGATTATGGAAATGTTTCAGGTGTTGTGGGGTTTTTTTCTTTTCTTTTTCTATTGGTGCAATCGGTAGAATGGGTCGTCTCTGACTGAAGGTTACAGGTACAATCACTCATCTGTCTATATATTGAAAGGTCCTTGAGGAAGACGCTGAACCCCAAATGGACTGAGCACCTTGCATCTCAGCCTTCACTGCTGATGTGTGTGTGTGTGTGTGTGTGTGTGTGTGTGTGTGTGTGTGTGTGTGTGTGTGTGTGTGTGTGTGTGTGTGTGTGTGTGTGTGTGTGTGTGTGTGTGTGTGTGTGTGTGTGTGTGTGTGTGTGTGTGTGTGTGTGTGTGTGTGTGTGTGTGTGTGTGTCTGTGTGTGTGAATAGGTGAAAGCGACGACCATTGTAAAGTGCTTTGAATGCTGCTAAAGAAGTGGAAAAGCGAAGTATAAGTGCAGTCCATTTACTTTTCAGCCTTGTAATTGCAACCCACCTAATGTGTTTGAAACTCGCTAATTGGGCCCCACTGGGTGAAGAACACCATATAAATGATGAATTCCATTTTCAGCCATAAGGAAGTGAATCGTGACTCATACGGCACATGTTCATGTCATTGAATTTGGATCGACTGCAGTCAAAAAAAACAACAACCAAAAAAGCTGCTGTCAAAAACGCCAGCGAGTCACAAAACAGGCGGCTGGGACACAGAATGAGAAAACTAAGAGGCTGTTGTTGTCATTCATCCCCGAGTCATTCATAGTGAAGCTGACCAGTGTTTTCTCTTGTTATCGCTCCCTGAGGCTTCACAGAAACTTTCATTCAGTCACTGAGCGCGGCGCGGCCGGGGCATCTGGTGTGTCCTGAGCGCCTTGCCCTAATGACTTCCAGAAAAGCTGCTGTGTCCGATGCCCCAGCGAAAAAGATAGGGAAATTGGGAGAGAGTGCTGCATGACATCATGTATCAATGCTCTAATCTTAGCACATCTGCATTATCTCACAGAGGAAAGGATAATGTGAATGAACAGCTCCCTCGATGTTGCGATCGGTGCTTTCAGGCATGCGCCACGAATGCAACTCTGGATCCCCGAGATGGATGAACAAGGGGAAGAGTCATGACAACTTTCAGAATAACCCTGACGTATCTTTCACTCGCCTCTACAAAAGCTGTCTGTGGTAATGGCTGCCTTGAACATACTGGAAACCAAAATGCTCTGAGTAATTAAGTAATGTCAACTTTATTAGTGTACCAACACCGTGTACAGGAAGCACATTCCAAGATCCCTCAGTTTTGCGGTTTCATTTCAGAAAAGTTTCGTATTTACACAGCAACATTTTGAAAACAATTTGCAATGGCAGGAATGACAGGGCCACTAGTGGGAGCTGTTATTTGTTTTTTTTTATTATAATCGAAGCACACACATGCACCCAGTGACCATCACGCTACAAACAGCAATTACAAGTGACCCAATCATAAAACTGCCAAGTCCAAGGAGACTATGGACTGGGAATCATGACACTCTGGAGGCAAACAGTCATTGTTATCTACTTGCAAATGCTCGGCAACAGCATTTCCGCCATCTTCACAGAGACTAAGTTTCAAAAAACTTCATTTTCCCAAGCTTCCATGTAGACCGAGTCAGAGCGAATTCGAAAAGTTCCACTGTTGGACCTGAGCACTATTGTCAAGCACCATTGTCGAGTAAACGAACACCCAAAACAAAATTAACATTTTGCATTTTAACTTGAAAACACAACAGGGCTGAACAGGGCTTCAGTATCTGCCACAGTTGCTCTCCTCACTTACTCACACCTGAAATGGATCTTTTTGGACTGTAGTAGAAAACTACACATACAAAAGGAAGAACATGCAAACTCCAGACAAAAAGGCCTGTAAAAATTCAAAAGCAGGGACATTTTTGCCTCTGCACAGCTAACTAAGCAGTCGCATGCCGAACAGTGGAGTGGCGGTGCTTTCATTCAAAGATCTGCCTGTGCAGTTTGCTCTTATCTCTGCACAGCTGTGATTATCTCATATATATTCGTATCTCCATTTGCCTTTCAGAAAGGATTGTGCATGGTCCCACTTTTGTAATACCTACAAAGCTCTGACAGCAAGCCACCAGCGAGCGTCGAACACCGGGATGATTTGAATCACTGATGCTATTCAGACATCCAGAAAGCAAACGAGACCAGACAGATGTCACAAGATATTGTAAATCACCCCACTGACGGTGTAGACGCTGATCATAAATGAAACTTCCATTGAAAGACTACCCGCACTCCCAAGTATAGCAATCACAAATCAGCTGAGAACATTTGCGAAAATAGTTCTATCACACTTTCATCAGGAGCATTCTTCAACGGCTTTGGATAGATTGGGAAAATTTATTTTCCCAATAGATTAATAGATTGGGAAAAATGGCCTTTTGGGAAAAAAATCATAATTTTGAAATGGAAGCAAGAAACTGCCAAATTGAAGAGGGGTTGTTGGAAACAACTAAACAAACATAACATATTAGAGATTGTGGACCTCTTGATTTTGAAGTTTTCAAAACTGTCCTCTTGACAACACAGTCACAATCAATCAGCAGCAGCTCCACAACTACAGGGTTACAATAAATGACCTGGAGTTGGATTCATAAGGGACAGTTGGGAAAAACATTAAAGCAAAAAACAAGCTTCACAGTTTTTCTCTGTAAGTTTGATAAAAACAGACTTTTTTTCTCACTTCATCAAGAGATTAGCTCAGAGAGTAAACAACAGTTTTTTATAGGGAAGTTCAAGTGGATGACGCCACACATGGTGGCTGATTCGGAGATTAGGAACAGGTGAAGTGGGCGTGTCCAACAGGTGATCGGGAGGAAGAACATCTGCTGGGTGGGCGTAGAAAACATGGATAAACACAATCAAGCTGTGACATATGGCTGCTACCCCCAATATTTAAAACAATAAGTTATCAGAAGGGAAAAAAAGTAACTTTTTTTTTTTTTTGTAAAAAAATGGGTTTTGAAGATTTCTTTTCCACAGAAAGTATCTGTTCTCGACTGCAGAGCGTTGAGTCGACTCCACGGGTCAAAATAAGGAGGTCAGGGTTACCAAAAACAATGTGAGAACAGAAAAACATACTCATACTTAATAATCCCTTTTGTGTTTGTCAAACTTTGACAACTCAAACCAGCATCATTCGCGCTGAGCCTCTTTTATTTTGTTTTATATATATATAGTTTTAATCTTCCTCCCTATGTGTCTGTCTATCTGGGTCTGTTTCTGGGGTTTCGCGGCTGCGTCTCTGTGTGTCTGCCATGCTGCTCTAATTGTTTTCTCATCTCCCTCTCCAGGGATGTGTAGGCATGGCCTTATTATCCCCGCCTGATCGATGGGATTTATAGGTTTTAGGGAGCGAGACATGCAAACTTTCTCATCTCCCGGGGGATAAAGTGGAGAAATCAATCACATGCGCGCTCGCTCGCTCGCTCGCTCTGTGTGGGCCAATCCACACCTGAGAAACTACTTTTCGTCGTGAAAGCGTTACTTCAAATGGAGCGACTGCACGTAAGCTGCTCTTTTTTCCTCGAAAACACTCAATTCAATCTTATACTTGAGGTTCTTCTTTTTCAATATTTCATGCTAAAAATACACACATATACTCTTTAAAGCTCTTTTTGTGCCACGATTTTCCCATCCTGAGGATCGTGTGTCTGCTCTTTACACTCCGTGGTAATTTGCGGTGATGCAGATGGCCTCCTTGTTAAGATAATCACACAGGTCCTCATGAGGACAGCAGGCGATCGAATAGCAGTGGAGATGATTCCCACCAAGCTCTGATGTTAATTGCTGTCAAACATTCGTGTTTTTAATGGCGTTTGGCTTTATTAGAGAGGGAAGACCAAGAAGCATCACACTGGAGTCAGATTGACTGTAGGCTTCCAGCTTGTGTTTTTTATTGATCTATATATGACTCAGACAGGCTGATAAGGATTTAAAGACACTAGAATCCTTCCGAAGCTGTTTTTTAAATTCACTCCCCTCTTTCCTTCTTCTCATCCTTGATAATTCATCACACCGTGTGCCTGATGGACACAGGCACACGTCGTCAGATAAACAAAGTCGAGCTGCGTCAGCCGCCGGATCGATCTCAACAGTTAACACATTCAGTCTTCGAGCTCAACGGAGGAAGTTTGACGTGGAACGCATGTAAAGGAGTCGCAGTCGCCCCTGTACAGCTCAGCAAAGACATGGCAGTACATTAACAAAGGTCAAATGTTTTTTTTCTGCAAAGACTATTTTTAGACTCTGCAGACTGACCTTCAATTTATTTCAGTTTGATTCAATATTATAGCACCTTTTTGACTTATTTAAACAGAATTCACATGGAAACAAAGATGCCGGTTGGAGGATCGTTGTACAGTCGCAGGTCAAATTGTGAGGGAGTGAAATACACTCACTTTATTGGGTACATTGACTCATTCACACAAGTAATTAAACAGCTAATTGGACAATCGTGCAGCAGCTGAAGTTTAAAATGACCTAAAACACACACACACAGGCACACGCATGCACACACACGCACACACACACACACACACGCACACACACTGAAAAGTAGTTTATATGACTGGTTGTTGGTAAGTATTTCACAAACTGTTGCTCGACTGGGATTTCCCCACACGACACATTTACAGAGAATGTTGTGACAAAGAGAGAATCTCCAGTGAGCAGCAGCAGCTCTCTGGGACAAAATGCCTCGTTGATGCCAGAGGGCAGAGGAGAAGGGACAGGCTGGTTGGAGATGATAGAAAGACAACTGTAACTCTAATAGTCACTGGGTACAACCAGCGTGTGCAGAAGAGCATCTGTGGGCTTTTCCAACAGGATGCATCTTGAAGCGGAGAGTCTCCAGGAGCAGAAGGGCACAGCGGGTGTCCCTGCTGTCAGCTGAGAAACAGGAAACTGAGGCTACAGTCCAGCCAGAGCCACCAACACTGGACAATAGTTTATTAGAAAAACCTTAAAGGTCCAATTAGTCCCCATTTATTAAGAATTTGGCATAACACCATGAACTTTTGGATCCATCTTTCCTCAAATCAACATTTCAGCTGCTGCTGTAAAGCTGAGTAAAGGAGGAGATTTTCTTTTTCTCAGTGCCAGTTTACTGTTATTATGACCACAGAGTGCCAACCTCTGATGAACGCTTCCAGCAGAGTAACACACCAGGCCACAAAGATCAAATCATCTCAGACATATATTCTTTAAACATGATATTGACTTCGCTGTACCCAATGACCTTTACGATGTAGTGGAAGAGGAGATTCACATTATGGATGTTTACTCAACAAATCTTTTTCAACTGTGAGATGTTTTCATGTCAAGTTGGACCAAAACATCGGAGTAATGTCTCAACCACTTGTTGAATCTATGCAACCAGGATTGAAGGAAGCTCTGAAGGTACAACAAGGTCCAATCTGGGGCTCACAAGTTTGTACCTAATAAATCGGCCAGTGAAGTGACTGTATTTCATTGTTCGAAACCATGTGGAACTAATGAGGCATTGATGGGAAAGGGAATGTCCCACCATCTCATGTGTTGGGATCTCACAAGACCACAGAAAGTTGGTTCATTTCTAGTGAAAAACAATCTTCATTTGTCCCTGAGCATCTCACCGCAAGGGTGTCTTGTTGCCACTGCAGCCCCGTGCATGCAAATCCTCCCCCTTTCTGCTCAAAAGATACTGACTACGCCCATGCACTCAGCCATTCGTCGATTGGTAAAGGCTCCCAGGATTTGACACCTTCGAATCCACCAACCTTAAAAAAATAAATTAAAAAAAGCTTTGACAGAGGACGTGGTTTGCTGTAAGCAGCTCACCCAGCATTGGCATCCTGTTAACACTAAGGGCCAGCAACCAAAGGCCTCCACTCCTCAACTCCTCTTCTGATCCGACTACCAGGGTCAGACCTTCCCTTGGATCCAGAGACCAGCACCCAGCGTCTGCTCTCCCATCAATCAGGAAAAGTGACACAGACAGAGCGACCAGCTCCTCAGTCTGGACAAGGAAATAACCAGGAGGCTGCAAAGAAAGACTCTCCTGAATCATGAATTTCATCTTCTTCTCCTCAGCCTGCAGAACCAACCAACCACACTTAGCATGAGGTGCTAAGTGCTATAGAAGCCAGCAACTCTCCAGCCTGGACAACAACCAAACTCCTTCAGACACCAAGGAAGTGGAAACAAACAACTGGGCAAATACCGGAGATTAGTTAAACTTGATGCTATGCATAGAACTGTTGAACTTTTATGAAGATGTGTTGATTCTGTTACAGTGATAGAGTTCTATTGATAATGATATTAGGAGCAGTTCAACCTGTAAACCAACGTTAGCTCTAATCATTGCTTTACCAACTTGTCAACTCACAATCCCCCCCCACACACACACACACATACACACACAAGCAAGAAATAGCTGTTCATTCCGTCGATCAAACGGCAATTAGCAATCAATACAACCCTATTATTAGGGACTATCCCAGCAGGATGAATGCACAATAACACTCATGCACTTTACTTCATATAGGACAGATGGTAAAAAAAAATTTGATATAATTATCATAGGTGGGCGATACCATTGGTTTTCTTCTTTAAACTGAAACATATTTATGTACACATATAAAAATCCCATTAAAATGTAACACATGTGCACTTTAAAAACCAAACAATATTAAACAGTAACGACATTGTTAATGCCAAAGTGCAGGTTTTCATGCTCACATTTTAGATCGAATACTGCCTGCAACCCTGACATGGATTAAAAAGGGTTAATAAAAGATGGATGGATTCTTTTAATGTTTCCATTCATTAATCATCTGTGTCCAGGTTCATGCCATATGAGTAGATCACGGGTCCATCACAGGGCAAAATGCACAGGACACACAATCCACCGATGGCCAAATTCTATGTCCATTTATCCATCTATCCAGCTGACAACGGGTGAAATACAAATCCCATCCATTTATAGTCTATACAAAACAGAGAACATTTATCTGTTAATTACTGATCACACACAGGCAGTCTGAATAAAAATATACAAAGACTGCTACTATTCCTCCTTGGCTCAATACAGGAGTGATAAAAATCTTCTCGCTCTGTCACAGCACTGAATAACAGATCGTTGGCCGAGCTCCACCAACTCAGTCTTTTCAACGATCCAGTGGTTAGAAAGTTATGTGGGTCTCGTTAAGTGTGGATGATGCTCTTGGCCCTGAGAGTCAAGTAGTAAACCAGGATGTCGATATTACAGTGGCCACCATCTCCGTAGCATCAGACCCGGAGAAAACCCACAGCAACATGCAAACCCCACATGAAAATGGCTGGATTTCAACACAGCCTTCTCATTATGAGGCAAGAGCGCAACTCACTACTCCAAACCAGTATGGCAACTTTTTTTGAAGTAACTTGTGTGTCTGCTTCCTTGCAAAAATGATGCTTTTTTTTACCTGAATGTGTGAAGGCGGTCTTATTCCGCCAGCTCACAACTTCTCCGTTTTAAGAAAAGATCCTCTTCCACAAGGTTTTTACTTTTCAAACATCAAATCTTGGGAGAATTTTCACATTGAAGCTTCCTTCATAACCTCCATTAACCTCAAATGTGTGTTTGACAAGAAACCGGAGAAATCCCACATAGAAGAACATGCAAACCCAGATTTCAACTTGTGAATTTCTCTCTGTGAAGCAACTGAGTTCACCTCCACTGTAGTGACTCAATGTGCCGACAGCCCACAGCTCAGGTGAACACTGCTGCAGCGGCTGCAGTGGTGTCAGTATTTTAAAGCTACACTGTGAATCAAGAAGATTTATGTCCAGTTTGATGTTTCACGTGATCTCATCCAAGACTTGTATATATCTTGAGAAAACAAGCTCTCCCAAAACCCCTTTTTTTTTGCTTTTTTCTTCCCTTAATACCTATAATTAACTCAAAATACCCATTTAAAGGCTGTTAATTACTAATCCACCAAAAAATGTAGGAGTGTCAATATTTATTTATCCATCTTAATTATTTTTTGCTTTGCTCATGACTCTTTTATGAGGTGTTTTCCACTCTTCGTCCAGATCGGAGGCTGTAATCCTATAACCAAAGCTTCAGACAGACTGTTGATAAGAATCCAGGAAAGAGAGAGAGAGAGAGAGAGAGAGAGAGAGGCGACCACAAAGTTAATAGACTATCACTCCCCCTAAAAAGAACTGATTGTCCTATTCACGGGGGTCGCGTATGCTGAGAGAGGGGTCGCAATGAGCGGAGAGAACAAAAGAAAAAACTGTGAGTGCAGCCAAAGAGTGGATTTTTGAGTCCTGTGGGTTAATTCGGTGCCTTTCAGCTACAATTGCCGTGTCTAAACATTCATGAGCCGCGCGGGGATGCAGGGAGGGAGGCGAGGAGAGGGGAGGGGAGGGGAGGAAGGGAGCGAGTGGGAATGGATGGAGCAACAGCACAGCGCTCAGACAGGAGAGGGAGAGCTGCTGTGTGATCATCCACTGCGTTCTGAGAAGAGAGAGGGGAGCTAAAGGAGGGAGGGAAGAAGTCTGTCCCTTCACCTGAAGATTACTTTGTTTCACACTGACTTACTGGAAGGAGCTGAAGTGATTAGAAGGTGTCAGCTGTTGGTTTTTCTTTTTTTCCCCTGGACTTCATCCTCTCTGCAGAAAACCTGGTGATGATCTGACACCGCTGGAACGACAGAGAGAGGAAGGAAGAGGCAGAAAAGTGAGAAAAGTGCATCGCAGCGGCTGCACGGGAGGAGAAGTTCCGCGAGGCTTCACAAAGGTAGAGGTTTTTCTTTTAGTTCTGTCCTTTGAATGTTATTGAAGCGTGCGATGCGCAGAGCAACCGGTGACCAAGGTAAGTGGGACTTGCGGGGAGCGCTGCGCACTTGTTTTGTTCTGCTGAGCCACATGTGGGGAAGTTGAATGGAGGGCTGGGAGGAGGCTGAGGAGCTTAGAGTGTGTTAGCGCTCGCATTATTATTAATAATAATGGTGTTAATAACACAGGCGAGCCAAAGCGGGAGCAGAGGGAGAGCGAGGAGAGGGCAGTGAGGAGGGAAAATGACAAGTGTGAAGGAGAGTTGGGCTGAGAAGGACCGATAGAGAAAGAGGAGGACTGGAGTGTTTCTTTGGGGGGGGGGGGGGGGGGGGGTCTTTTTTTGGGGGGGGTGTCTCCCTGGCATCCAACTCAGTAACCAAGGCAGCTGACATGAGGGAAAGCCAACAGGGGACAGTGGGATTTCTATTTTTCTCCCTTGCCGAGATACGCCGAGGCTCTGCCAAGTCCCCTGCCTCATCCCCCGCGGATAAAGATTTCATTGTGCGCCGCTGTGACCGAATTCATTAAGCGTCTACATGTACTCTCTTACACTCCTTCTCCTTCTCCTCCTCCCCCCCCAAACCTTTTTTTTTTTTTTTTTTTTTATTAGAGCTCTGTAATAATCTCAGAGTGGTGTTACATCAACAGTTGCATTGATTTGCTTTGCGTAAAGACGCACAGGGGAGACGGTTAGTCGGGACTCAAAGTTTATCAGCCTGGATTGTGGGACACCACACGGGGTCGCTCTGCATGCATACGGGTGGGGTAAGGTAGGGGACTGGGGTAGAGGGTAGGGTAGGGGGCGCTCCGGCAGACTTACGAGATGGCAGCTTGGCAACTTTGCCAGCATCCAGAGAATTTGGGGAATTTAAGCCAGAGATGGAAAAACAAAACAATGAAATGGTGTCTCAAGCGTGAACTATTATCACTGAATCGGGAGTGGACGGGATCATATATTTGCATTTATTTGTGCAGCTTCAGGTTGACGTTTAGCTCTTTGCTTAGATCCGACAACCTCCGTTTCATGTTGGTTTCCTGGAGAAGAAAAAAAACTAAAATGTACTCGACACAAAGAGGATGTGAGCTGCGTCCTTCAAGAAGCTTTTGTTTGACTTTTAGCAAAGTAATTTCATGTAATTTCTTTTGATGTCCCATCAAATGAGCATCTATGTTCACTCCTCCTTTTTATATATTGAAGAGGGGAAAAAAAGGTAGAATGCCTTTTAATGGAGATGAAATGCAATTTTTTGCTATTTTTTTGTTTTCCTTTGGTTTACCTGTTGATGGTTTGATCTCAGTTTGTTTTCCTCTTACTCAACATATTGGTGGATTGATTATTCGTGCGTGCTTCAAGATGGCTCAACTTGATAATTACCACAAATTAGTTTCCTCAAAATTACACAACATATAGATGACGTGAGTATTTTACATCTTCTAAGCAGCTTTAAGTTGACCTTGCGTTTCTGCCTATGTTTTACAACTTTTCTCGCACAAAAGCCCGGGGATGTCATTTTATGTGGATGACATGCTAACTGTCCTTTTTATTTTGCACATTGTTCTTGCTTTTGGGTAAAAAAAAATTAATAAAATTGTCTCTCCAACCAGGTGACATGCTGATTTGTATATTTCTCAATGAGTTTTAATTTGACTTTAAGCTCAAGAATGTTCTCGGTTCTAGGTTTGTTTGTTTTACCTTCATTTTGGGTGAGTTCAACATTCAGAATCACTTCACAAATGGGTGACATACATGATTATTTTGGCATGTTTCAGGAAGTTTTTAGCTGAATTCTATACTGTGGATGATTCGACTGCTTTTGTTTTCTTCAAGGATCATTTCATTGACTTTTATAAAGTCAACATTTCAACTCACTATTTCTTTTAGCGAGCTTCACTTCACTCTAAACATGGGTGATATAAATATTTATACATATCAAGGGATTTAGGTTGACTTTGACCACAGACTTCGACCATTCTCTTGAATATCTCTGCAGTAGGTTTTGAAGGCTAAACCACTCAAATGCTATTTTATATAGATGCCATGATGAGAAGACGCACAAGTTTTTTGTGAAGAACTTTTCATTAAGCACTTTGTTGTTTTCTGATGCTCCAAAAAATTATCTCTTAGATTTGTCAATGAAATGCAACCTAAGCTATTCAAAACACTGCATTGTTGTGTCCAACTGAAGTTTCTTTCTTTATAAATAGTAATATATTACTCTTAATGATATCCACATTTTCACTGGCTGTTGAAAAACTATCAATTTCTCTAAAAAGAAAAAAGGTTTTAATTGTTCTGGCTTTCTTAATTTCTCTTCCCTTTATAAGACTTTAGAGGGGGAACTTTTGGGAAAACACAACACCCCCATGATTGATGGGAACATTAATTAAGATGTGTTCAGAGTTTTGTTCTGGCAATTGCTTTGGAAATAAAACTTACTGAAACATTCAAAATTATTCTGATCCAAACTGGTAATCATTTTCATATTTATTCCAGAATCGAGCACAGTTGTGAAAATTGAGTTGCAGAAAAGGCATCACAGTTCTTCTGTTCATTTAGAGTGAAAGTTAGCAGTATGAGTTGTTTAGACCAGGAAAACTCATGAGCCTGAACCGTGTCATGTTTGGTCCACTTTTGAAGAAATGTTCAACATTTTGTATCAGACTTGTCAACTTGCTATGAGACTAGGGTGAATTAGATAAAAAACCGAAACACTGACTGTGTTTACTCTTATGTTTGATAACACAAATGGCTTTTGTTAACAAAAACTAATTGTCAAGCTCAACGGGATGAGACAGATTTGGGTCAAAAAAGTTCATTTCTCTGGCTTTGTTTGTCATTTTGTCTCAATTTTCCATCTTTTTACTGGAATTCATAGGGTGAATCACAGACTTTAAAATTAACTTGTTGGAAGAAATGACACGTCTGTGATTTATAGCAGCATGAATTAAGCTAATTTCTCTTGAGATAATACGACTTTTTATTCTGGTAGATGCTTTGGAAATAAAGTATCCTGTTACGTTTGAAAAAAAAAAAAGATGGGATCTGAGCAGATAAAATCCCACATGCATTGTGTTTAATTTAATGAAAAACGTATCACTGTTGCAGAATAGACACCACAGCAGCTGTTCAGCATATGTTTTGATTACCTCTGGAAACCACTCTGTTTGCTCTTATGTTTGGTCTTGTTTGTTCAGATTATCTCAAGCTTGAAGCCTGAAGTGGGTCAAGTTTCAACTAGTTTTTGAAAAAGTTCCCAATTTCTGTCAAAAATGTAAATTTCCCCGGCTTTCTTTGACTCTTCTTGACTCAATCTCTCAACCTATTACGAGGCTGCATGAGGAAAGCCATTAACAAAAATGACCTTAACCATAACATTTGTGAGGCGGCGAGACTCCTGTGATTCGTAGTAGCATAAATTGAGATCATTTCTCTCAACGTTATCAGAATCCGAGGCGGTTGCATTGGAAACAAAAGGGGCCGTTAAAAAAAGGATGGGCAGAAGCTGGAGGAAGGCTGGCCTCAGACGGGTTTTGTGTGCGCTGGCTTTATACATAGAGCATTAGTCTTTTCATGCCTTTCTCCGCACTCAGGCCAGAGCCATCACCCTTTAGGTAAAAGGCCAGTATGGGGCTTTATGAGCCTCCTTATTGTTTCTAAGATGTGAGACACTTCACTCGCGGTGAAATCAATAGCCCAGTAAATTCTTAATTGAATGACTGCAGGGCTCGCAGAGCCTGATGGTGCTTTACAGGCTACCAGAAGGCGCCTTTGAGAGCGAGAGGAATAACAAGGACCCTGCTGGTATTGTTGTAGTCTGGGAAGTAACGTGGTGTCAATCAGCCGGGCGACAGCGGCGGTGGGACGGCGTTAGCTCTCGCACACCTGCCGCTTCACGGTTGACTTGAGGCGGGTGTCATGTTACTCCCAATTAGCCTTTCAAATATTTTTGTTTTGGGGTGGGGAGGGGGCTCATTTGATCATCACGCAGCACATTTCCCCAGTGTTAATACACCCAAGGGAGAGCCTCGTCTTAGTGGGTGTCATCACCGCGATGGGAAATGAATTTGAAAAAATTTAAAAATCACTCTCGGGGTTGAGGTGCAGAAAACCCATCTGGATGTGTGTTTTAGCAACGGAAACACCCGCATGGTATCATGTTGCAGAGCAGATCTTTTTGTCCATCTGCCTGAGCCGTTGATGGATTGCTTGACCTCGGGGTTCTTGTTGCCACTACAACAAAGGCCAGAGACGACAACGCATGTTTTTTTTCTCTGTCGTCAATTTACTGAATGTCAGACTTTAACTCACCCTCGGCGCTTTGTTAACCAGATCTGTCCGCAATGAAAAAGCACCTCAGTAACATGTTGTACAGTCATTTTCCAAACATTTATTCATCCACTGGCTTCGGTGTAAAGGTTTGGTGAATCCCTATTTGATTTGCTGCTGCATCTCAATTATTACTGCTGGTTCGGTGAAAACAAACAAACAGCTGCAGGCACATTCTGGAAAGCACAGAGAAAGTTTCTGAACCCAAACTCCCATTTTCCATTCACATATAGTCACAACGTACAGTCATTTGTTGCTTTACATGATGATGAAGGGAACATCATGTTGAAATACGGCTTTATAGTCCTCAACAATCCATACATATGCATACAATCTATTACCAATTCACCTAAATCTATTGGCTTCAGTCTAATAGATTTAAGGTAGTTTAGTTCATTGGTTAGTATTGATATGCTTTTCTCCTGCCTGCTAATATGGCTGTTGTCATACTCACTAGGGTCACTAGAAGTCACTGTAGTATGTGCTATTGGCTTCATTAATGAATAAAATGACAAAAGCATTTAAAACAAAGCTCACAGCTACGTATCAAATATTAATATTTTAGCTGCAACAATTGTATTTACCAGACAGCAGTCAGTTTTCAAATGTAAACTTCTCTATGTCACATCCGAAGCCACACAGCTCCAATAAAAAAATCAGCATTGCGACAAAATCCAAAACTTGAACTTGGTGAAATTATATGAAGAAGAGGTTTTGCAGTAGTAGTTGAACTCTTAGTTAGCACAGTAGTCCGATCATCAGGACCTTGAAATCTTTCGGTGATATACTTCTATTTATGATTTTATCCTGCCAACGCTGCTGTTGTGGTACCTCCTATGGCCACTGGAGGCCACCAAAACAGAACAAAAGACGAAAGCAGTTTTTGAAGTTCAACTGACTACATTCAAATCAAATCACAAGATTTCTCATTGCCAAATTTCCAGTCTAGTTTTTTTTTTTTTTTTACATCACTTTCTGATTTAAAATGCATATGAAAGCAGGTGGATTTGACCGGGATCAACCTCCACTGCAGGCCCTGAAACGCCTCATGAAAACTCAATCTTCAGGCGCATTATTCATCTGAAACTGTGGCTAGGTGTAGCAATAGTGGTTTTACACTTAACAAAAGAGTCCCAACCAGCAGTTTGGCAGAAGCATCTATTTAGCAGATAAAGATGGTGGACAAATGGATTGAGGCAGGCAAAAGTACAATTTAACCTGCATGTACCAGCAGAGCTCGTACGGCTCCGACACCTTAAACAACATCTACAGCCGGTAATAAGCTCATTCCCGAGGCTTTCTGGCTTTTTGAATACAGGAAAGGCTCTCTGTTTTCCCCTCAGTTCTTGTGCAATTGTGAAAAAGGTACATTTGTGTGTGCTGCCTGCACGCACAAAGCCCGTTGTCTGCCTGCGAGTCGGAACAAATTCCTCCGTGCCCGAGCCCGATCACGCACCAGAAGATGCAGGTTTTCATTTCATTAAGCAGCTCCTGCGACTCCCTCCAAAACTCAGACAGTGAATTATTCCATCTCCTCCCGGGTTAAAGAAAGCAATCATGTTTTTTCCACGGCCAACTCTCCACCCAATGGATCTCATTTGAGATGAGACCTGCTTACAGTAATGGACAGAAACACCTCATCTTCTAAAAATTAATTTGAATTGATTCTCGCTCATCCTCCCCTCACCTCCTCCGCTCCCTCTCCTGCCCTGACAGGATTTGGAGGAGGAAATTTCAAACGTTCAAGGCCACACGTGCGAATCGATGACTAAATGAAGCTGAGCCGGACAATGAGCCGTCGCTCGCCGCAGATTCCTCACTGTCGTTCACAGAGAAACAAGTCATAGCACATGCACCGTCTTCAGCTGGAACACGGAGGCAAACTGAAGAGCGTATTTGTTTGCTGTCATCAGGAAGAAGTAGGATTAATGGTTTGCAACAATCCCTAGTTTGAGTCCTTCTGTCCAGGTTGTATCCTGGACAGAAGGACTCAATAGTCCTATAGTCTATATGACCTATAGTCCGCTGGGTTCAGCTCGAGCACCATAACATTGCTAAGATGGATGGATGAATGAAGCTGCTGATAATCTTAACACATGGAATTATATGTTTGTTTGGCATCCACACAGCAGGGTGCGATAAAGAAAAGCCGTTGAGAAACATCGCTTCACCCATTTCTCATTGAATTTAATTCTTTCAATTCTGTTTGTACTAAATATTTAGATTTCTAAGATTTCCAGAAACCAAAATCTAATCATGTGAGGGATGAATGCAATTTGAATAATTTACACTGAAAATATTCCAAATATACAAAACATGCTTTTTTTTTACTCAATGGTGTACATTGAGTTGAAATGGTCAAAGTTCTCAATTTTTTCAAAGGCCCCTTTTGCATGAAGTTTCAATAGAAAACATTTTCAACATCTTGTTCACCTTTGTTTCAGAAAAGTTCCGGTTTTACAATGTCAATGTTTGAAAATGATGTAATTTTCATGTTGGGCCACTCGTGGCTGCTGTTTGTTATTGTAATGAAATCACACACGCATGCACACAGAGGAAAACATTAACGGAAGGAAAGTTGGATTGCTATTACTGGTGACGCAACTATAAAACTACCCAATCCCATATAAATAGCGTCTTCCCCCATTTACACGCACACAGAGTCTGAGTGTTTTCCAAAAGTTCAACCGTTGCGAGCCGTCTTCAAACGGCAGTGAAACCAAAAATGCAACACAAGTTTTTCTGTTTTTTCACATTTCACATTGTCGCTTCCATCTGCTCCTGGTTATTAGGTAGAATTGTAGGGGATGCATGCGTCCCTCGCATGCTGGTTGATGTATGTTCTTGACGTGCCAAAGATCGTAATGGAAGCACTTTGCTGCCGTCTTTCAGTGCCACGCCGCTAAAATGCAGACATCGTTTCATAATACATCTAATATGTGTGCTATATATAAATGAGCAGGCTCAACCTTCATTTAACTTCAGCTTGTAAACACCTTTAGTGAAAACCTGTAAAACTTACATGAGAGAAAATGCATGATGATTGAGGAAATTTCAAGACGTTTCCACGCATTGACCGTTATGTCAGAGCGCGACCGTGTAGTGCATTCTGGGATGTTGTTGGAGGTCAGAGAGTAAACAGGATGATGTCAAACTGTCATTTTTCGTGCCAACAGAGCATCCGAGGAGGCTGTTCTGTTGTCGAAATGTCACGCGCTTAATTCAGGCAACAGCAAATGTGTTCACTGTCAACCTGTTCAAACATGCTACCTACTCAGTTATCACAGTCTGAATTAGAGGAGCCGGGCGACGAGGGGAGGAAGAGAAAAGTTCTAAAATTATAAGTGCAAACTATGATCTGCAATTACCACCAAACCAAACATCCTCTATTTAATTTTTTAACGATCCATCTCTCTGACATCGGAGAAAAATAAACAGCTAATCGACCTTCAGCGAAGGCCAAAACCATCATCACATTGCATAAGGAATACAAGCCGACCTTGGTCCTGGCAGACAGTGATTACATTTTATTGGCTCAAAAAAAAAGAAGGGGGTGAAAAAAAGAGAGAGAGAGAAAAAAAAAAGAAAACAAGCCCAACTCTCACCGATGTACTCAGGCTGAATAAAATAGAGCGAGATGGGGAAATGAATTATGGTCTCTGGAGTCTGTGCGCTCCAGTCAACTTTTTCTCTCCCGCAGTGGCCGGCGGGATGAGCTGCCATAAATCTGAACCGCAGATCCATTAGGTTTCTGTACTCTGCAGCTCGCACCGTGACGCCGCTCCATCCCTCCCTGTCCATTCATTTATTTGCCCCTCCATACATGCAGTGTGTTGTGTCTTCATGTGACGGTGCCAGTTTTGCTAATTAATTGCTTGAATTGTTGCTCGGAGACCTGTTTTTTTGGACTGGATCCGTGCATTAATTTATCCTCTGAAATCTACGACCCCCATGTGAAAGAGATCCAAGGACAGTAGGATCCTGTCCAAGAATGAAAGAAAGAAAGCAAAAAAACAAAAAGGCTGGTGAGTCGCTGCACTTACATCAAACAGCAGCTGACTTTCAGGCTGTGTTTGGAAGTTTGGTACAGGATGTACAGTGTGCATAGATAGGAATGAGGCTGGTGCGAAATTACAAACATCTCAACATCAACAATCAGTCTTATTGATATATCACTATATCTACCCATGGAAAATATAGAAAATATAGCATGTGTGTGGAGAGTAAGAGAAAAATAAAAGCATATACGGTATACACTGCGTATATAAAAATTAGGCTGGTGCCAAATGATGAGGATATGTACATTTATCTATGAAAAACATAGTATGGATATTATACGGTGATAAAAAGGTTAGTGCCAAATTACAAGCATATCTATTCATCTATCACATAAGTACAACGCACAATATGTGTGCATATGAATGAGGCTGGTGTCAAATTACAAACATGGGCACATCCATCCATCCATCCATGCTTTTATTTACATAAAAAGGAGGCTCCTGCCAAATCACAACATCCGTATCTATCTAAAACATGGTAGGCACAATATGTTTGATTGTGTACGTCAGCATATATCTATGAAAAATACAGTATGCATAGTAGTGTAGACAGCAATGATGCTGGTGCCAAATGACACGCGTATCCATGCATCTACACTTTGCACAAGTATACAAGACTGAGGCTGGGGTCAAATTACAGCATTTGTATATCTATCTGAGAACACCAGTACCTTCATTTAGGAATGACGGTGTATTTTGACAAATGTGTTGCGGTTGGTCAGATTCAGTGCGATCCCGTTGTGTTCACAGTGTCGATGGGTTGGTGGAAGCCTGTCTCAGTCCTCCCAGGGCAAACTGCATGAATGGGCTGCGAGCGCCATAGATTTATTGTTACAATACTAATCGTTGGAAAATTTGTGCGTGGACTATAAAATCATCCTTCACGTCAAGTCGTTTTATTCTAAATCTCCACTTTCTTCTTTGTTGGCAGAAGTGGAATAATGTGGTCCTTCTGTTGGAAGATGCGTAGAAAACCCAGCAAAGATGATCTGTTTGCGGTGAAATAAACACCAAAGACAAACCACTTCTTCCTCAGCTTGTGGCCAAGCTTTCCATTACACACAAAATAGGGGAAAAAAAGAAATAAAGGAAGATGATGTATTTTCTGAGATCGGTAACTGAAGCTGCTTTCCGCTTCTTTTCATATCCGGGCTTGATGTGAAACCTGTTACTGCACGTGTTTGGATCAGGGTGCCTTTGTCCATAACCTGTGAGTAGCACGTATGTGTGTGTGTGTGTGTTTGCATCAGCGCAGATTGCTCATGAAATATGACCTCTGGAAAAGTTTCCTGTCCGCGTTCTCCTCTTTGAACTCTCAATCTATTATCTTCAGGTATCAAATTCAACCCAACAGGTGTAGTGTGGTGAACGATACGGGCTGGTGGCAGCCTGCCACAGACGCAGGGATGAAAGAGGAGATCAGGGGCCCAGCGCTGGCTCCTCTACACACACACACACACACACACACACACACACACACACACACACACACACACACACACACACACACACACACACACACACACACACACACACACACACACACACACACACACGCCTGCATACCTGACACATGTACAGGGGCCACATGTTGCACACATCACCTGTTTTTCAGCTGCGTCAGGAAGTCATCCACTGGAACTCCAGAGTTTTTTGAACTTTTAAAAGTATTATAATCCCAGGGCTGGACATTGACATTAAAACATTGATTAAAACAGGATGATTTGGGATCCTAGTTTCAAAATTATATATGTTATCTACAGTGGCGGCTGGCCAGTAGACGGCCAGTTGAATCCCTCACGGGGATCAAGAAGGATTTAAAAAATAAAATGAAATATATTAATATACTGTAATTATGTCAAAATATGTTTACGCCAACAAACTATCAATTGACTCTGAATTGTATTTGCTTACATTTTTACAGATAATCTTCAATAAAAGAGACAATTTCTTGATTTCTCTCTCTCATAGTGTGTGTGTGTGTGTGTGCGTGTGTAGCCTGGGGTGCTGGGGAAAGCCGCCCCGAGGAGGCGGGGCTTAGTAACGATCTCACCAATTACTGATTAACGCCAGAGTGACTGATATAACATTAAACTAATCAGCGTCATTTCATGTCCGAGACTTGGGGCGCCATTTAATCTGCCCATCTCGGCCATCTAGGTGAGACCTGCTTGGTGATTGGCTTAAAGTCAGTTCAGGTTTGTCCTCGTGTGTTTCTATGAGATGAAGACAACAAGCAATGAGTCTCTCTGATTATTAACTCTGTCACGTCTCTTCTAATTTATCGATTTGAAAGAAGAAAATTGACTGGAAAGTTCAACTTTCTCCATCATAGTTATCTTTAAATGCACACAGATAGAAATGCATTTGTAATTTTGCAAATGTGTCCCCAGGTTTGTTAATGTTTATAAATTCTTAGCTCATATTCATTAATGACTGAAAATCTAAGCACACAGTTTATTTTGCAATTCTTTTTCTCTCGGTTGCTCTCTATTCACGAGCTGTTAAAAAGAACTACAATGTTTTATCACCAAGATTGTTGTAATGTGGATTATAAACACGTTGTATTTAAATGAAGTTAACCTTGGCTCAAATTGAATAATAATGAAAAGTCCCACCTAAGAAATGTATCACCAGCCACTGATTATGCATCACATTTCCCCCTGAGCTCAAACTGGAGGCGACAGTGACTCCGTGCTGCCACCCGCTGCACAAAACCCACATTACAGAAATCTCACACATTGCACCTTTAAAAGATTTTCTGTGTTACGGACAACATTTGCTGTGAGATTGCCGGGGGAAACTTTGATCAGAGCTTTCCTCAAACATCGTTTCTCTTTCATAACCTGAAGCGATCGATGCGGCGAGAACCACGCAGACAAAAGATAAACACAGTCCGAGAAGTAAAGTCTCACTTCTGCTTCTCTCTCCTGCTGTTTGCTGAGAGCAGCTGCTCGTTTTGAGGGGAAACAATAAATCTCCGGCTACAATCTCTGCCTTACAGGACTGGAAGTGAAAGGGTTTAGAGGCAGCCGCCCTCTCTGAGCGACGACTGATAACGCCCCATCACGGATCACACAAAGGGATGCAAGCAAGTTTTCACAAGCAGAGGTCCAAAACGTGACACTTCTCTAGTATATGGTACATCCATATATTCTGTTCACTTGCATGAAGTGCAACCAAAATACAGAACAAAGACTATCAAACACCAATGCTGTTCCAGAGGCTTTGGTGAACTTTTCTGACATTTGACATGGTTTTTAGGCTGTCACTCCTGTTACTCCACAGATTAACTCCTTTCACTGATACACTTTCACATCCAACGTCACATTTTTGTGCGCACTGGGCCTCAGCTCTACATCCAATCAGTCCATGGTGAACACATGGGAGCAAAACAGTTTCCAGCAGATTGTCCTCAAGCAAACACTCTAAAAAGCTTCCATCGAAAGCTGAAGTCTGCATGTGATGTCTTTGTGTCATTCTTATCATTCTTCCATCTCATGCAAAACATGAAAGCACAATGTATTTGCATAATGATGCAATTAGCACACAGCCTCCTCAAAATCAGTTTCTGTACATTTTTGGGGACAAGTTTCTGATACACTGTTTGAATTCTTGTTTTCTGAGCGGTTTTTTTATTCAAAACTCATCAACAGAGAAATTAGTTATGAGGAAGGTGTCTCATTGGGCTTAGTGTAATAATAGTGAGTAATAATAGTGGAATAAGCTGTTTGATCCATTATCATGATGATTTTCCAGTAACACCATGAGTCATTACAAGATTGAAGTTGCATTAAAAGTAATGAAACTCTAAGTTCTAAAGCTGTTATTCTTCAAAAAAAGAAGTTTGCTTTGGGAAAAATAAACATAGTGGATGCTCAAGTCATAGTATTCACTCAATAACGACTTTACTTTTCTATTACATAATAGGCAAGTTATTACATCATCCGTATTACATTCCGAATGGCCACATTATTGGTTGTTAGGATTCCTCACAGCCTTTGACTTCTTTGATAACTAAGAGGTTACTCTATATGAACCATGTCAGTGACACAGGAAACCAGCAGACGCCGTCTCTATCTTGTTCCTAATTAACCCGAGGAGCTGTAGCTTTGTGGCCTTGATGTTCAGGAAAAATAGTGACTCGATTTATTTCTTGAAACACGTTCCCCCCCCCCCCCCCCCAAATGAAATCGCCCGTGAGACGACGTATTTTCTTGTGTTTTGTGCCGAGCTCCGGAGGGATCATATTAATTTGCTCGCTCTGAGCCACCGTTGCCGCGTTAGCGCTCTTTGATGGCGCCAACGGCAGCAGCCCCTTGTTGCGCTGATGGGTGGGAGTGGCGGGGCGGAGCGCCCGCCATCCACCCGTCAGTCTGCCGCTGCCGACGCGGCCGATCCGTTTGATCTCGCTCCTACCCGGGTTCAAAAGAGATCCGCTCCTCAGCTCAGCAGTCACAACCTGAAAACCCCAGCCTGCAAAAACACACACTTCAACACCCCCTCCCTCATTATTCCCTTTGAAATCACATTACCTGTGTCCTCTTTGTGAGCCGAGGAGTGCACAGCAGCAGATGAGACAGAATGGAAAATGTAAGGGAGGAGTGAAGTGAGGAAATAACCACAGCCAGAGTTTGTTATCGCCTGTCTACAGGAATTCCCAGTCAGATGGGAGGATCGGCTTCTCTTCCTGCCGCGTCCCGGGTCTCGTGTGTCTCCTGAGGAGATTTGTTCGCCTCATTCGGTTGCCGTGAAATCAGACTTGAAGGAGAACCACTTAACGTTTCCCAGTAAACACTGTTTTGATGACTCACGGGTCAAACCACAAAAAACACCCCAGAAAAAATACATCCAGACATTTTCAGATCACAAACATGCGGAAATAAAAAGGATGATTTGAGGTCAAGGAAAGTCATTGTTAAATCAGCAGCATTCACGTGGTTTCCATTTCAAATTTAATCTGTGAAATTGAATATCTGGAGCATAAAATGAGTATGAAGCTAAAGTCGCATAGTATGTAGACTCATGGTTGACAGTTTGTTTTCACCATTTCCGTGTTAAATGGACATATAGTTTTCAAAATGCTGTCACGTAAAAGCGAAACTTGTCTGAGACAAAAATGTGAAAACTATGCATTTTCACTTGAAATGTCATGGAAATGAGCACGGAATGGCAGCGAACAGAACAGTCAGCTTCCACACAAGACCAGCAGAATTACACTTCATTTAGAAGATATTGGTAGATAATGAGTCCTATCTTTTCTTTTTAATCTGGTTTGCCTCAATAAAACCTAAACATCTTTTTTTTCTCACTGGGTAGATGAGTGGAACAAGCTGTAAACAACATTAACCAATTATCACCCAATAAAGTTGAAACATTAGTGTTAAATTTGAATTTAGAACTTTCTTTCACTATATATATATATATATATATATATATATATATATATATATATATATATTCACTACCATCCAGCTTCTTTTGTTACTTTTGACAACACTCCCCACACTTTAATTAACACATGTAACTGTTATAACTACTGTACATGCTTGCAGAGTCTATTTACACAAATAAAGACCAACATTCATTCATTTTTATTCATGTTCAAGCGCAAGCATTTTTTGTAAATTTTGCTTTTTTTTTTAACATTCATTTTTTGGGAAATATTTTTAAATAACACTTATTTGCTTGTAATGAACAAACATTCTTTTTGTTTCACAAATGTGGGATTTTTTTGTATTTTTTTTTTTTATATATTTGTCTTTGATTTATTGGCTGTTTGAAAAAAAAATCCTAAATTCAGTTTATTCTCATGGCAGATTTTTGAGAATTAATTCAATGCATGTCATTGAAACTCCCCCCAAAAAAGTCAAAATACCTTGGTTATACTTCTTATTCATGTAATTTCCCCAAAAACCCAATTCTGCATGAATATTGCCTCATAACTGAACAATATCAGCCAAGGACAGAGCAGCGGTGTCTTGGCGTTGCCCTCATGAAACTCCGGTGGCGAGCTCTGGCGGCCATATGTTTGAGTAAGTGCCTGTCTTGTACAACAACCCACCTCGTCTTGTCAAGTGTTCCCCGGGATCCGTGTTTGCAGTCACTTCAATTCTTAAGTCCTACCTTTAAATATTTGAAGAGCCAGACACGAATTAAGAACAAGGAGACGGGAGGCGGTGGCACATGCAAGAATAGGAAAGCATTCATAATGGATGCGCTTCAGTTTCCTCTCTTGATTTATTTCCACGCCAACGAGCGTACCGAGAGAGCTCGTTTTACACATCTGACATGAGCGACAGTCGACGGCGAAGGAGGGATCGCATGGACTTGGAGAGAAAAGGTCTTTATGACATTTCTTAGCTTCAAGATGGTAATAGATTGTGTGACAATAGAGTGTGACTATCGTCACGCAGTATGAGAAGTTCACAAGCGACCAACAAACTGCTCTCTTGCTACAAGCTACAGCTGCTAACAACCAATTGAAGCGAAGGAAATGAAACCCCGTAATAAACATTTTCTCTACACTCAGATGTTACTACTGTAATGCGGTAATCACTTCTGATTCAAGAGCAAAGCATCGAGCAATGAAACGTATTGCCAAGCTCGGTTTCAATTTCTCAGTTATGACTTCTGTAGGAGTTTCTATGCAACTAGTTTGGTTATCGAAGACCAAAAAAAAAGCAGTATCCTAGTTTAAAGCCTGTGGTCAAAGTCTTATGATGTGAGGGGTTAGCAGATTGCTGATGTCACAGCCGTGTGACCACGAACAGCCTCAGCTCATCTTCAGACAGTGTGAGAAAGTTCACAGCTGCTGCATCACTACATCACACAGCCTGACTGCTGATATGAGCGACAAATGCTAACAGCCAGTTAGGAAGGAAGAAGGAAATGATTGCTTGAAGATTTTCAAAACGGTAAAACGATGAACTACATTCTACCACTGCTTCCAAACTGAGTTTTTTTTCCCTGCATATAAATGCTCTGAGGACTTCACAGACAGGACAGGATGTGTATGGTGTGGTGGTCCAGTTTTGTGGAGAATAAAATTGTTCAGTCAAATTTAACGCCTTTCTACGAATGCACGGAAACAGATCCACTAGTTTGAACATGTCTTCTGTTGGTTCGCCCGTCATGCCAGTAAACTGGCAAGAATTTGAATAGAGATCTTTAGAGAGAAGAACAAGAAGAAAGTCAATGATAACTACAAAATGATGGAAGGAGGATTCACGATCATTAAAATCCATTTAACAAATTGAGGCAGCTAATAAACTTACGAGCTTATGGAAGCCGTTTTTCGTCAAAAGTTCAGCTGACTCCAGATGTTCAGTCCAGTCCAGGATTTACCACTGCCTCCTTTATCTGCCTTCTGCATGTCCACTGGGTTTGTCATCTTTGACATTTTCCAGGCGTATGTTTGTGCAAAAGTGCCAGGCAACCTGCTGGACGCAGGAGGCGACACGCGGGCCACAGCTGAGAATAAAACAAGAGTCGTGCCGCGTTCCTGTGTCCCATGGCCGCGTGGCGCCACGGTCCACCGAACCCAGTGTTGTTGGAAAGATCTGTCTCTGTCTAACAATGGATTTCTCTCCATATGAAGCTTCAGGTGGATGAAAATGTTGTCTTTGCTTTCCATGCACCGCTGAGGTCGGGGCATTTTTACGGATCACGTCACTGTTATCTGGAGAGCACATACAGTCTACATACATATATTTATATATATATATCAATTCACCAGCTCGCTGTAAGAGATACGCACTCTGCAGAGGTTTAAGTGATTTAAGTTTTTTTTTTCTTTACCGAGATGACAAAACATAATTTAAAAGATAAGATAAACCTGAGGAAATGTCTGCCAGCAGACAGGTTCTTGTATATTCTGATCCACACTTGAAGCGATACTCTGAATCCCTTCACTTCCACCGCTCTCTGGTGGCTACACTGACCAACAACTGCAGAAACAATAATAATTTCTCCATCTTTCCATTTTGTGTTGGGAATTGTGCTGAACTCATGAGAGGAGTCATGTTTTACTGGCTTGGTGGACGCTCTAATCTGCCATTCCGACACCGACAACTTTATGCGTTTGGCGTCGCCGGACAAACTGGATGTTTATTAGAGCAACTGAAGTAAATTACTTCTCCTGGGGAAAACTCCAGCTTGTTTTATTCCCTTTTCTGACAATTACACGGCTCCATATGCAACTTTTTTGTTTAGTTTTTTTTTTTCCCTTCTCTTTGGTTTACTACAGTTTTGAAATTCTAATCTGCAACTTTACACCGTGATCAGTATTCAAACACAAGAGGAAAACAAAATGTGCCAAGCAGAAATGAAAGAGGAGGGGGTGAGGGGAAAAAAATGAAACAAGTTGGAAATAGTGAGACAAGAAAGAGACAGCGAGATGCAGACAGACATATGTAAACAAAGCAGGCGGAGAAGAAGCGAAGTGGGGAGCCTGCTGAGTGCTGGACTGTGGAATTGTCTCCTCAGCTGCTGGCGAAGTCTGTCATCTGTTCAATGGTTGAATCAACATCTGGTGAAAGTCGCGTAAACATGGCTCGGCGAGCCACCAACGGCGAGGCGGCGGCGGAGGCGCTCAGACAACCCGCTGGGTGTCAAAGCAGTAATGCATCTACGCGGGGAACAACACAGGGGGGGCAACGCAAGAGGTCTCAGCACGTTGCTGTCTATTCTGGTGGAAGTAATGCAGTACAAAGCAAGGAGCCTGGCTGTAATCCTATTACTCTGTCTAATCCGAGACGTCAAACTTCTAATTTTAGTTGTAGCATTACATTTACTGATCCTATCAACAGGCTGTTACTCATGTTACTCATGCAGGATGGTAAATAATTGTAAACCCGTTTAGGTCGTCGACATTGGCGATTCTTTGATCCTGACTAAAAGAGAAAGACAAGACGGTGATGGTCTGAATATTAGCTCAATTAAAGTACATTATGGGGATGGAAGAGCTTGGCTAGCTCGCACATTTTGTTTTATAGTTTGAAATAAATGCATGTGATTGACTTAAAACAAAGACTCATGCTTCTGTACTTTGCAAAGTGACGATACACTGCATCTAATGAAACACACGTGGACATTGTGACCGGCTAAATGACGGCATCCCGTCATTAGACGGCCATGTTTCCATCCTGCTGGTTTTCTAACTGATTGAAAAGGGTCCAAAGTCCAAACATGATGAGCATGACAGGGAAAAATGATTGCTGAATATATTGAGAGATGAAAAGCAAAAACATGATGCATGCCTTCTGCACGATAAGCCCTGATCATGTAACCCAGTTTAAATCTGCATTTTGTCACAAAACGCAGCAAAGTATCCTAAATTCAACCTCTAAGAAAAGCATCAAGCTTTATTGACCTTTGAGAGTCACATGACTTAAAATCAAGAGATTTCTTAAATATATGTGTGTGTTCGTAAGAAATAAATGGACTTGCTTTTGTTTTGCATAGACAATAAAGACGCTCTAATTGGAGAAACACTTGGGCCCGTTTTCACGATATTACAAGCAAAAAAAAGAATAATTTTCACAATTTCACTTCAGAAAGGTTTTGAATTTACACAGCAACATTTTGAAAACGATGTCTGTTTGCACAGAAATGTCAAAAACGCTGAAAACAACATGGTTATCATGCCAGGACACGAGTTGGTGCTGTTAGTTGTTTTTGTGATGAAACCACACACATGCTCATATCAATAGAGTCCTTGTCTTTGGCCTGCCGGCTGATCTCTCTGTGGCTTTACAATCAGCAGTTTGAAACATTTCACTTCATTTTTGTCTTTCCTACAACATTATTCCTCATCAGTTTCAGCCACATGCACATTTATCGATAACGTCTATGACTGCCGGCGATTTTTCTTGTTGAGCAGTTCAACACTATGGAGGAAGGAGAGAGGAATGGAGCTAACTACAGCGAAAGATGAAACTATTGTCAAGATGTTCTCTGAGAAGACTGATGTGACACTGGTGAACCAAACTGTAATATTTCAAGAGCTCAGTGTCAGTTCAAGATACGCCCATGAGAATGAATTATGTTTATACCTTCTACCCAATCGGGTTTGATCTACGAGCTGGTTTGAGGGTTGATTCTTGTGCAGCAAATCATCATACCTTCTTGGAAGCCAGTCTCATTCATATTACCTCACTTTCACTGATTTTACACAACAATGACAAATTATCTGTACAAACTTGATGTTGTCTTTTTTGGGGGGGCCACAGGAAGACATTACAAACAGAAGCGCCCACTTTGGGCTGTCATGTACAGTCAAAAAGCTGCACATAGGTCCTAAGAGACCCACAAGAAGTTCCTTTATTTCCCTGTTGCTATGCACCACGTTTGTACTTCACATCAACTCCAGCTTGCGGTGTGGTAACAGGTTTACTTGACCTTTTCTCAGTTTTATGTATTTTGCTTGAATGTTCAAATTACTGGTTGTTCATCTTTGAAAAAAGTCGTCCAAACTAAAGTTTGACCGATAACATATACAGACCCTCACTTATGCATGTCATTTGTGAGGAAAACCTTCTGGTTTGCAAGAAGCCGCCCAAGTCGGCAATTAGTGCAAAAAACTAGAAATGAAACCCAGAACTGGTTGATGAGTTTTTGCAGCCGGAATGGTCACTTTACATTTCTGGCAGCAGCGGCAGCAGCGACCATTTGTTTGGACTGCGCAGAGGAATGTGAGCTGTGACAGCTATGGAAATGTAAGGAATTAGTTAACACAGTTTTGATTGATAAAAGTGACAGGCTGAAATGCAAAACTAAAGACGGCGCACAAGTTAAAAGGAAAAAAAAAATTCACCGAAAACTGTTTGAATGAGTGTGCAGACAGCACTTCGGTCAGCCATCACAGTCCATCGCCGATGCTTCAAGCTGTCGTTCTATTTCTGGGCAGCGGGAGAGAGACGTCCTATATCAGCGCCTGCTCAGGCTGGCTTTATAGGGGGACCTCCTCTCCTTGCAGTTCAAGTCAATTGTCACCATGATTTATGGAGATGTGAGCTAGCTCCAGACTGGCTCCTCAATCTTCCGCTGACAAATTCGTACCATCGGCCTATGTAACCGTCGTTTGTTTTCTTCACCGGCCAATTTTCATCCGAGCTGACAAATTAAATCTGCCATGTTTCGGAGGAAGCTATTTTTCCTCCCTTTCTCCCCCTCCATATATGACCTGCTTAACAATTACCACAGATGAGAGATTGACACCGATGGATAAACTTCCCCAGGCAGTTTGGGAGTCTAATATGAGTAATATCCCAACTCAATAGAAGTACAGTGTCATAACGTTTAATGGGTGGGAACCCAGGTCTGGATGACATGCCTCTCTTAAAGACACGCACCGCTTATTGTCCCAATTATCTCACACACCAACACCAGTGTAACTTGATTAATGTCACTGGCTTTTATGAGTGGTATAAAAAAGCTCTGCATATTACATAAGGCAATCATAATACCCCAGGAAACTCTTCTAAAAACAATGGAAAGCTCATGCAATCAAATTAAGTGCTGGTAACTTTTTTGAAGTTTGTCTATTTAAGTTTATAATTGACTCCTCTATTCCACTCCACTGCAAATGAAATGAGAGCCCGGAGAGCAATCAGTCATATCTTTATCCACAAAGTTTGTTGACCTGCTCTGCCCTGACCTGCCTGCCTGCAGATTAACAGAAATTACCGGCCAGTGGCAAGGTGGCTGAAGGGTTGGTGGAAACTGAAAAGGCAGCAGCTCCGATCCCTTGTGCCCACGTACAGCCTGTGAAAGTGGCCGAATGTCATCCTAACTTAAGGATTAAATTGCAAAACGGCATTAACAAGTCAAAGTAGTTTATATTTACTGCAGACGTCTAGCTGAGTATCATTTCTCACTGGGTTTAGCTTGTGTTGCCCTGCCACCAGATCCACACTCCAACCCGAGCCAACGCTAATGGAAATCTCTTTCATGGCGCAAAAATTTCCGACAACATGAAATATGGGCATGCAGTGGTGCTAAATGGAAATGTAATAAAGTAACAAATAATGCAGAAGGATCAAGTCTGGAACAATTAATTTAGAAAAAAACAAAGAGAAAAAACCTTGGTTCTAATTTATTTGATAAATTACTTTGACATTTGAAAAATGTCAAAACCACATTTAACCAGGGGGATATTTTACCTTGTGTGATGAATCCATATATGTACCATATTAATAATTAATAACAACAATTATTAAGATATTGTGGGAAAATGGATGTGGACAAATTAGCCAACACAAGAACTCCA
This sequence comes from Blennius ocellaris, assembly GCF_963422515.1. Classification (NCBI taxonomy): domain Eukaryota; kingdom Metazoa; phylum Chordata; class Actinopteri; order Blenniiformes; family Blenniidae; genus Blennius; species Blennius ocellaris. The sequence continues at coordinate 8,865,627 of NC_137668.1, forward strand.
AATAGCGACTTACTGGTGTTATTAACAAAACGCAACGTTTGGGCAAAGAGGGAGTCTGACACTCAAAAGGTTAGAACAGAATAGCCTGAAGCAAAAATCGATGCAATTATGTTGTTGCGAATTTTAAAACATCCAGGACACAGAAGAGGAAAAGTTGAGTTTCCCCAATAAACTGGTCAAAGTTTTGAGCTGCTGATAGGAAGCACAGTTCTGCTGAGTCAGCATATTGGTTTGCTTAATGTATGTCCCGAATCATGGAAATGTAACCTTTGGTTTTTGAGACAGCTTGGGGCTGCACCAAGCTGTCATCCATTGAATAATGCAAATGACAAATGGCAAGGGAGCAAAACAAAAAACAAAAAAATAAACTTTTAAAAAAAGTAAAGTCTGATTGGGTGTTTGACAGAAAGGACTTGTACTGAATATGAAAGTGATCATGAATATCAGCACAAGAAGTTGTGTCGTTGAGTTTGAAACAGCAATGGGGATTGCCTGGACGGAAAGAAACTCGCATCAAGGAGGTTCACTTAATGCTTGTACCAAATTAGATTTTAAAACGAAAATAACATTGAGATATTTTGTGTTAAAATACAGAGAAGAACTGACCAATACTGCCACCCATTGAATAATGGATCACAGGGAAAGAAAGGGGAATGTCTGACATGGTGATGGTGTTGGACAAGACATTCAGAACTTGAATAGAAATGAAATAATAGCTTCAGAAACTGTGACAACTAAAGTAATAGTTCCAAAGTTTGAAACAAAAAGGTTTTGCAAATTAAAAAGCAGAGATTATCTTTTAAATTGAGCAAACCTTTATCTATGGATAGAAGTAGAAGAAAAGTCCAGGGGAAACCAGAGTCATACTAATTCATCAGTGGGGGTTATTTAATGCTTGTACCAAATTAAATGAGAAAAGAAATTATAAACATTTTGAGACATCTTGGAGTAAAGGAGCTGTAGTAGTAGGAGAACCAACCAACAATGCTTTTCCTTGAATAATGCAAAAGGAAACTTGCAGGAAAAGAAAACAAACTAAACTTTAACAAAGGTAAGTCTCATATGGAGCTGGCATAAGGTACATAAAAGTACAGAACAATGGAATCTGGAATATCAGCATGCAAAATGATGATGATTAGTAGTTGAGAAGTTTGAACCGTCAAGGTTTCATAAGGTGAAAAGTTGACGATATCCATCAGTGCTGGTATAAATTGAGGAAAGGTCCACAGGGAAATAAACTTATTCAACATGTAGTATCAGTTAATATCCTGTGTTATAAGACAAATGTAACAGAAACATCCAGAACATGTAGCTGCAGCAGTGGAGTAAATGATTTACATCACTTTCTACAAGCAAGGACTGACTGCTGCTGTGCAAAAAAGAAAGAAAAAAAGAAAGAAAACATATAAACTTTGGTAAACACTTTCAGTTCATGAAATAGGAATAGTTATAAGGCAATTCACCCTTAATGAATATTATATCGGAATACAGTGTGCACCGATTCATTTTCAAAATGTCGCCACGTTGATACAAAACTTTTTCTGAAAGGAAAACGTGAAAATGATGTGTTTGACTTGAAGTTTCCTATAAATAATGACATCAAAACACATGGAATTAAATAGCTGCTTGTAGCGAGACAACTCCTTTTGAGAAACAAACACCCAGTCATCCAGGACCAAATAGTGTTAGTGAATGAAATGCTGTGAAACTCAACTGTTCCAACTGAAGGATACAGGCTCAGTCTACATATTGAAACTCATCATTTTGCTGTAAGAAATATTAGTCAACACCAAGAAATGACACAGTTTAGAATTCCTGTATTGCCATCCAGAATCCCACCTTGTAGAACTCGTTCATTTTGCTCCAACTCTGCTGACTCGCTAGCAAACATTGTCCAACTGAACAAATTAACACAGCATTTGTCAGCGGTCCAGGTATTTTTCACGTTTCTGCTGACATGTAGTACTTCTAAACGAGGCAGCCCAGTGCACACATGAGCGAACATACGGCGCCCGCTCCGGAGTATCCCCACCTGCAGGAGGCGAGCAGAGCGAGATGGATGGAGCGGCGGTGGTTTCTGATTTAGTTATTTTCTCCGTGTTGCTTCTTTTTACCCTGCGTGGGCGGGGGTGAGCCCAAGGCCCTCGTGTTCCCCGTCATCGCCCCTCCACCACCGCCCTCCTCACTGTTCAGGAGATTGCCTGCCTTTTCCTGGCGTGATTGGGGTGATAACCACTAATGGATTCAGAGCCCTGGGCACATTTAGCAAGAGCAATGTTGGTGAATCTTGGTTTAACTCTGTAATAAGCAGGAAATGCTGGTAAACATGTTAATCTAGTGCTATATGGTGTGTAACAGGGAGGCAGATTTTTTTTTTTTTTTTTTTTAAATGCTTTCACATTTTCTACCAAGCTTCTTACCCTCATTCAGGCTGCATTGAAAAATCAAAGAAATTAGCTATTCTGTTCAAATCCTTTTAAAAGAGTGGGATTAGAAAAAAAAAAGAAGAAGCCAACAGCCTCAAACCAAAAAGGAATCAAGACATGTAATCATAAATTTATATATGCAGGCACAAACACAAATAAATGTGTACAAACACTGGTGTGCCTGCACAGCGTGAGCCACACAGATGTCTTTCAGCTTGCCAGGGGTTTGGGGTGGGGGGTGGGGGGATGGGGGGTGGGTGGGGGGGGGGGGATCCACATCGCCCTGCCGAACAAATGTGCCGTCAAAACTGCACTTTGAAAAAAGGGGACGTGTCACGAGGGGGCATGTGAGAAGCCGGCTAGCTCGGAGGCAGCATGGGTGAACGGTCCGGAACAGAAGGGAGGGAGGAGGAAGTAAACATGACAGGCGGCGGCGACAATTCGCCACGAGCACTCGTCTTCAGTTGCAGAAGGCATCAGCAGGGAAAAATGTTAAATATCCCGACAGGTGAGGATGGAGGGACTTCAGCCGGACCTTCAGAAGAAAGACTGCACACAGGCGGGCTCGTGTTTGATGAACCAAACTCTGGTTAGTTAGCAGGCAACACTTTAAAAACACTCACTGAGACAAACGACAGTTTCAAGTGAATATGGAAAACTTTCGCTGTGTTTTGTGTGGCCATTCACAAACCACGGTGCTCGGAGCCACCCATAACACAACTTTTTGAAAACCGTTCCCACGGTGCAACATTTCGAAAGCACTCAGATTCGGTCTACTTTTTCTGAAAACCTGCAACTGCACGTGTGCACCAAATAGCTGAAGTAAATAGTTCTTCTGCACATGAACAAGTAGATAAACAACAACAACAATGGCGGCCTCCAAAGTGTCGTCCCTCCCAGTCCATATTCCCCTGGGATTTGGTAGTTTTATACACTAAACAAAACACTTTTGTTTTTGCTTAAAGATGTAACATTTTCTAATCACCCCTGTTCTAATTGATTCAGTTGTTTTTTTGTTTTTTTAAAGCCCTTCAGTTTAGGATTTCCATCATAAATTTCAGTAGGGTTTCACCGGAAGACAATATGAGGTGTGAAAGTGCTGGCTGGCATCATTATTTTTTGCGAGGAATAAACTGGGATATATAAATAAACAGCAAGTCCAAAGAAACAAGATGAAACTGGGTAAATCTAGTCTGAAGTTTGATCTACAAGTTTTCTCAGGCACATTCACCGTAGAGAACTAAACATTTAAATACCCAAATATCTACAACACCACCAAAACTTTCTGGAAAGTCGCCAGACTTTCAAACAACCGTGGTGCATATTTGTCGGCTAATTTACATTCCCTTCCCATTCGTTTCTCCTCTTTCTATTAGAAGACAAATTCCGAGCTGCCTTCGTTAGCCGCCGTGGATACAGAGCGTGCATAAAAATGTCTTTCAACGGATATTTCAACATTTGGTCAATTTCCACTTAATTTCTCTAAAAGCTTGAAACAATACGTTGTGTAACAAACACCTCCCACTCCTGAACAAATGTTTTCTGACTACTTTGACAGAGTAATAGAGTCAGACTGTAATTAAAGCAGAGATGCAACAGCATTCGATTAATTATCTGCAATACTAGCGACAGCTGCGAGACAACAATGGACTTATTTGATTGTTGGCTGGAAAATATGTTTTTTTTAAATCACAGTGACATCTGCTGCAGCACAAAATGCCTCCCTTCATTCTCCGACGCGAGAGAGTGCAAGCGCAGCCAGCAGGGAGCCACAAATCTCAAGTACCTGTTGGTTCACCTGAAGGTCATTTAGTGGAATCAAACAGCAGCGGATGGCTGGATCACTGTAAAGTGTGTAAAACAATGTGCGCGAGTGGGTTGAGGAGGCATTTTAAAATGCAGCTGTTGTTTGTTTCCTTGAATATTATCTGGCTGTGGCATCAAGATTGCATCATTTGATTCTCCTCAAACCGTGGAGCCAAGATGTTATCTCATCCGAGCGGCTGATTATTGTACTTGTTTTGGAGAAAAGTTTGAAAACTGTGAAGGGTGATTCAACTACACTGAAGGCTCTTTTGTACGCTACACACAAACAGACGCGTGCTCTTCAAATGGTGTACGCTTCCTTTTACACATCCACACATCCATTAAAATTTGAATGAGCATGATGTGAGTTACAGGCACATAGAAATACACAAACATATATAAGTGGAAATATAGACATGAAGACATGTACAACAAAGACATATCAGTACAAACATGGGGATACATAAATAGATATAGAGGCATAGAATCATGCACATGAACATATTCATAAGTAGATACATAGATATATAAGCGCACATTTTTCTGTGTGCGTACGTGTGTGGAAGTATAGATTAGATATTAAATATTTGAAACATCGACACACACAAATTAGTATACATATGCTGTATAACTAAACACTATCCTATATACAGTATTTAGAAACATGCTAGTGCATGCAGGGAGACAGTGTAGATCAGTGGCATCTGGTGATAACCTTCTTAGGTGGGTCTCTTAATTATTATTCGATTTCAGCATTTAAATACAGCGCATTTATAAACCACTTCAAAACAATCTTGCCTTTTTTAGATTGAGAGGCCTCAGTGATGAAAACATAGTTCTTTTCAACAACTAGTGAATAGAGACACCTATTATGACTCTTTAATTAACATAATTGTAAACATATACAAGTAGACGCTTCATTAGTCCTTTTTAAAAAATGATTGTGTTTTGGGGCTGGTTTACTTGAAATGACAGTCTGAGTTTAGAAAAAGCAAAGGGAATATCAGGTATATTTTCAAACAACACATCAATTCATCTTTCAAAGCATTTTACCATTCTTTGACAGAAACTTAAAAAAAAAGAATTGCAAAACAAACTGCCTTTTTAAGCTCTTAGATTCTCAGTCATTAATAAATATGAGCACATCTAAACATTTATATACTTCAACAAACCTAGGCACATTTGCAAAATTTTTAATGCATTTCTGTTTGTGTGCATTTAAAAATAACTATGATGGTGAAAGTTGAACCTGACCTACAGCTTTTCAGACACATTTTTCATTTCAAACAGTAAATTAGAAGAGATATGACAGTTAGTTAATAATCATATACTCACTGCTTGTCTTCATCTCAATATCAAGTGGAAACACGCGAGAACAAACTGGAGCTGACTTTCAGCCAATCACTGATCGATCTAAATGACTGGGACATGAAATGAGGCTGATTGGTTTCATTTCAGTCACTCTGGTGATGATCAGTAATTGGTGAAACCGAGACGAAACCCCGCCTCCTCACGGCAGCTTTCTGCAACACCCCAGGATTCTCACACACCTATAAAATAGAAATATAGACATATATAATTAGACGCCTCATGGACAGCCACTTGCTGTCTGACCTGAACATTTAAGAAGCTTCTTCTTTGATGAGTCTATGTATACACACGTGTGTGTGTGTGTGTGTAAAGATCTGCTTCCTCAATAGAAGTAAATGATCTGGAGGCCAAGCCAGTCCTCCAGCAGTCAATGAGGCGTCTACTCATATAATGTCTACAATCTGTCCTGACTGAGCATCTCGTGCGGCGGACGCAGCTGACCATTCAGTCAATCGTGTTAATTATTGTAATACACACCTCACAGGTACTCTATTTTCCACCAAGCACAACTCAGCTGGGTGGGAATGCCAACCGACGACTTCAGGGTTCATCAGTTGCGGCGGTACTGCAAAGTTTGAAACGTACACGTTCAAGGTAACGCAGAGTACGGACAGATGGCGCTGCACATTTCCGTATCTCGCGTAGACCATAATAGAGCCTTCAGATGAATATTTTCCTTCGCAGATCTCCTTCTGTTCGCCTCCTACTGTTATCCCATTCGTATGCCATCTTGGCACGGCTCTTCTCCTCTAAGATGCTGCCTCAGAGGGGCTTTCATGCTTCAGTAGGTGTACATGCACCTTGACAGCTTCCGAAATGGGCACATAGGTCAAAAACTGACACAAGCAGGAGTGTTGTCGATGAAGGGGGTTTAGAGCCGGACACACAACCAGTGTGGCCAATTATATCCTTCCCCTGCTCCATGCCTGTATCCTTTCCCCCCTTTTTCCACATGTACAAACAGTGAAACGAGTCCTGCACGGAAGTAAAAAGTGCTTTTCTTGTTAAAGGCTTTCTGAAGACGTGTCAAAGGGAGCGGAAATGTGCGCACGAGTCAAGCTGGGAAAGGTGTGGGTGGACAGATCTCAGTGCCTCCGAATCAGTTTTAACTGTTCCGACAAGTTTGCTGGCTCTTCTGTCAAATGCTTCGGCATTTGGATGGGTAAAAACCAAGCCTGCGCTGGCCCCGATGAGAACGTGTGGAAATCAATGATGTTTAGATAAGCTCGCTATCACGCCTGACATCCGCTCTGCCTCCTCTTCATCTTTATTCCTCGGCGGAGCACAACAATAAGGAAAAACAAGCTCCAGAAACGGCGTGCTTTGTGTGCACATGTCAGATCAGAGCGTGCCGGGGCAGAAAAGGGGGCTGCTCTCGTACGGAGGGAAGCTAAATATTGGAGAAAGTTGCTGGCTTGGGAATGATCGCTCTGAATTATGCAAATTTGACTGCAATACAGGACCTCACACCAGCTGCAGTGATGAGAAGCGGTCGAGCTGTGAGACCATGTAGGTGTATGGGGACAGACGAGGGGTAGAAACAAAGAAGAAGAAAAAAACACAGATTCTGCAGGTATTCTGGGGATGTAATTAGAGCGCCGGTGTTTTCAGGTAAAAAAACAAGCGAAACAAAACATTATGCAGGTAATTAAATGAGGGATCCTCTTTGAACTGTCATGAAGTACATTACACAGCAATCAATCTTTATTTTTTTCTCGAGCAAATATAATCAATTTAATCTTTTGTTTCTTACATTTTTTTAACAACCTCATAATAAGTCACATATGTCTAATGTTGACTTTTTTTTTTCTGACTATATACCTACATCGGATAATCATATCTGGGTACCATGAAAGCTTCATGGCTATCTTGTATCCAACACACCTGCAGGATGACGTGTGAAAGCTGATCTGAGACCTCACTGCTGCCTTTTGGTCCTTTATTCATTTTCTCGCCTTTCTGACGTGCCAAGACGAGATTGAGACCCAATATACTTCCTCCCCACCCTCACACCCCTCTCTCCTCCATCTATCAAGGCACATGAGTCATGGCAAGAGGCCGGTGATTTGAAGATTCAGCCCTTGTGCTGTAGAGCAGGGTGCAAATTACTAGATAGATTAGAACCAGCATCCGAGGGACACACTGGGCGCCTCTGCGATGGGAAATCCCATGTACGAGGAGGTGCAGGTCAACATCAGAGTGAATCTGAGAGCTACAACTGCGTACGGGCTTTAACTGGCAGGCTCAGATGTGGAATTGCATGTAATGAGGGACGAGAAGCACTCGGCGAAGACCGGACAGCCGGCTGTTGGGGGGTCGGGGTGAAGGATCACAGCCGGGGAATCAGAGCGCTGCTCTCATGTGCAATTCAGAGCTCGGCTAAGCACCGAGCGCCTCGCTGAGAGATGACGCCCCGTTCTCCTTAACGTGCAGAATGGAGTTGTTCTACGGGTGAGTGGAGAAAGAGGTGGACCGAGACACTAAATGAGGAGTGAAGACGTAATCACGGCCGGACAGCCGAGGAGGAACTGAAGAGGCAGCTGTACTGTTAACAGTGCTTCATGCTTCTGAGGTGTTTAGTTAAAGATTGCCAGTTTAATAATCTTCTCTCGGAGTCAGAGAGGCTGCGAGAAGAAGTTTAGTTATCAAAGAAAGTTTACTGAGAGCTAAAGTTCAAGTCTCAACTGGAAGTTGTGAAAGCTGAATCTTTATGTAATTAGGATAAAAGATCCAAAATCAGCTGAACACTAATGGACATTCTGGCGTGTGTATATTTAATCCACCCCGCCAGACATCTTCTATAAGGCTTCATCAACCTGATGGTTGGTGTTGGGCTGAAGACATTCCCAGCTGACTCAGGGTAAAGGCATCGTAAACCCTGGACAATCCATCATAGAGAAAATACAGATATACACAATCTAATATACAGCTGTTTTAGACCCAATTTACACAAAGTGAAAACACATAATTTCTGAATTTTAGTTTCAGAAAAGTTTGGCATTAACATCTGGATAGACGACCAAGTTGGATCATTACTCAGGTGACTCTCAATTATAAAACGACCAAATCCCAATAAGAGCATGGACTGGGAGTCATGACACTCTGGGGCAAACATTGTTGTCAATGCCCATCAACACTCTTGTGTGCGAAATTTCCAACAGCAGTGGCGCACATGTGCAGTAGCAGCATTTCTACCATCTACAACAGGAAAGACCACAAGTTTTTTCAAAAAAGATATATTTCTTCTTCCCCAGTTTACCCGGAGACAGAGTAAGAGTTTTCAAAAACTTGCTTTTTCAATGGCTTTGGGCACTTTTGTCTTGTAAACAGACACCCAAAAATGCAATGAAAGTTTTTACTTGAATATGTTCAGTAAACGGCCTCAGAGTTGACCTTTAACGTTAAAATCTATGTCTTTGGACATGACTGAGAAAACCCTTGCGTGCATGGAACGGGAACGTTTCAGAATTCAGAGGGATTCTGCACAGAAACATCTCAGAGTCTCGACTCTTGTTATTAGTCTTGTTTTGAGGTGAAATGTTCACTGCAAGTTGGACCAAAGTAAAGCTTCTCTGGCAACTAGTTGTGATCGTGATAGTGGTTGAGTGGAATCATTGTGCCTTCACATAACTTGCAGATTTCAGTGCAGATTAAACACAGTACTATGCTCATAATCTCCATCTCTCCTACGCTACAAGAATTTCTCTCTGGCATTAACAAAGAACTTCTATTCTATTATTCTATTGTATTTTGAGCAAATATTATAAAATAAATAAATAAATAAATAATAAAACAATGTGTACCTAAATTTAAGTCAAGTTCATTTTGCATCTGATGAATAGATATTATTTTCAAAGTGTCTTTCTTTGATCAAAATATTTATAAATATTTTTTAGAGTTACAGACATTTTTCTTTTCCCTGTGTCGTGTGGGAAAACATTAAAAACACTCCAGGCAAAAACCAAATCAATGAAACAACCTTCATCCTCACCTCATTTGGAGCTGCGAGTATTTGAAAACACTTTCTCTTAGAACTCCCTCAAATGAAAACGAGTGATCATTTTTATACGAGAAACATCCACACTGGTTCAAACAATTGTTTCCGGGGAGGTTTCAGTCAAATGTTTGAAACGTGTGTCAGGTAAGTTCATGGATTGAAGCGAGAGAAAAAAAAAAGTATTTATCTTTCTCATATTCATGAAGTTCTGAAAATCCCGAGGGCAGACCTTGGCTTGTATGTCCATTTGTCCAAAACCAAAAAATAAAACTTTTAAGACAAAGAAATTTGGTGATTTGAAATTAATTTCAGTGGATAGAAAGCTCAACTTACTAGCTTGTAAATGCCAAAAGTAGTGATGCGACATTTATGCATTTCTTCATAATCTGATGGTCAATAACTTTTAGACACGGTTGACATGACGATTTCAAATGACAACGCATAATTTTTGCATTTTGGTCTCCACAGAGTTTCACATTTATATGGCAATGTTTTGTTTATGATTTCTGTTTATAAGGGAACAACAGAAACTCTTAAATTGATGTAGTTTTCTTGTCGAGCCACTAGTAGGTGCAATTGTTTTTTTTGTGTGTGAATAAAACAACACACACATGCGCATAAACAATACACGCTAAACATTAACAATGGCGAGTACACAGACATTTGTTTTGCCAGAGAAAGACGCTGGATTGCTATTAGAGGTGATTCTCAAATATAGATTTGATTTGATTTAAAAATATTGTTGTGAAAACTTGGCCTTAAAGTAACATTTCAAGCATTTGTAATAAAAGGACATGTGAATTTTACTACTTTCCACTTACGTAGCAGAAAACATACTTTTATTTCATATTGTATTCATATTTTGAGTGTACATGTTCTCCCTGTTTATGTGTAGGGTATTCTGGGTGACTTTTTTATGTGTTTATTCTGTGACCTGTCTTCATTCATTGTTATTTGGGTATCACTCCAGTACCTCACTGAACTGGATGAAATGAGGTAAAAGATTGACGGATGAACAGTTGGTGCTTGTGCATGCCTTTAACCACCTGTTGCCTGAAAGAACAGCCAACTCTGGTTTCCTTGAAGATGTGGGGTCACTGAAAAAAAGCAGTTTTTAATCATTTAATTTAATAATTTTGAAGTTGAAGATGGAGAGTGTTTTCTACTTTCAAGAAATTAAATTTTAATTGCCAGTATGGGACAAACTAGTGAAAAACAACATTTTGACAAAGCAGGTAACATCAATTGATTCATCCATGCATCTTCCTTCTTTAATTTATGGTCGTCGTTTGGCTCCAGTCAATCACACCCTTAAAAAGCAGTAAATCACAGGACACACCTCTCTCCCATTCACACGTAAAGGACATTTACAAACATTTTTGTGGGACCACAAAAACACTACTATATCGGTATAAACTTATATTTATACCTGAATAAAATACCTGTCGAAGAAAACCAAACACACACCGGAAGAACATGCAAACTCAGCACAGAAAAGGCCCCACAACCAAACCACTGGTATTCTTACTCCGAGGCAACCCTATACTCCCCCTGTAACACTTATTTTTAATAAAAGGCCAACTAACATAGAGCAGAATTGACTTGAAGTTATATCCCGGCCCTGCACAGTAATCGGAGGTTTTTATGGGGCCCCCTTGGGAAATTAATTGCCCACCCGTGCCTGAGAGGGTTGAAACGACGATCTGAAAATGGTTTGAATGTTCTGTTGAGCCAAGTGGAACTGCAGTGGACCAGAGAGCAGCTTTAAATGACCAAACCCTCCACATTTACGCAATATTTATGGAACAGATTTTGATACTTTGACGTGGAGAATAAAGTTTGGACGTGGGAGTCGTGTGTAGATGGGTTGTCGAGGCAGAGAAGACAAAGTGCGCAGCACCCTTTGAGCCTCTGGATGTCATTTTGTTGAAGCCCCACTCCATGCCAGCTCATGCTCCCTCCGGGCTCTATTACAGCGTATACCGACTCCTTCTGCCCGGCCAGATCCCAACATAATCCCTCCGTGGCGCGGTGCAGCCAGGAGCTCGGGGCAGGGAGCATGTTTAACATCTCGATTCTTCTTATTCCACTACGGGGGAAGCGGTTTTGGCAAGACTGAGCTCCAAGATCAACACGAGGTTGACGGCCATCTGGTCTACAGCACTGAAAATCCTCGAATGGCAAATACCACCCACAGCCTGGGCGCCGTCTCCCCAACAAACAGCAGCAGCAGCAGCAGCAGCTCCAACAATCATTCAAGCAGGCCAGAACAGCAGCAGGCTGGTGGGCCCACACCAGACCGGGCAGATTAGATCAAACAAACAGTCTCGCGTGCTTGTGTGGGAAGGTGGCACGTCTCTTTAAACAGAGAGGTGATTGGCTTTGTGTTCTTTTATTTATAGCGGCGTTTATCTGCAGGAGGAATAGACTCTGTGAAGGCCAGGAGGCCCAGTCAACCGGGGGGAGTAAGGGGTTTGTGATCCAGTCAAGGCTCTCGACGCCGGATGGGAAAAGGAGCCGAGCACAAGGGTGCCATTATCCTCCTTCGCCAACATGCCCTCTTTGGATCATCATTTCCATGAGTGCCGCTGTAAATCACTTTTACTGCGATGGAAACATCTATTGTGATTGCCTGCCCTTCTATTGGCAAATGTCACAGTCATAATAACACCTGGGAGGGTCCGCTTCGCCGTGATTATGAGTGTCACGCTGATGCGGCTAGGTGTGGCGCCAAATAATCAGAGCAAAGAGCATCCTCGGGGGTCGGATGACTTTTATACAGCGATGACCGGCTTTCCTGTTCTCTGGGAAAAGTTTGCTTGATCGTTTGAAGGAAAGGCAGCTTGTTGGTGAAACTAAAGCCTGAATGGACCAACGGAGATCTGTTGGGACTGATCGTCTTCGTGTTTTGTTTCACACTTCAGGCTCCCTAGGTGCTCTCAAGTAAATCCAATCACCCAAACAGTCCGAGAAAATCTATTTGATCCATGTTGGGGTTACTGGTGGGTCAGGAGTCCATCCCAGCTGATTGTGAGTGAAAGCAGATTACATCTTCGACTGGTCATTAAATCCATCACAAAGTAACAAGAAGGAATCGTTTTGCAAACTGCAACACATTTTATTTTTTTTTGCAGCCCAGTTCCCATATTTCATTGTTGGCTGCAGTGATGACATTTTCAGACAATTATCCATGCTATTTCAATAACGTAACATGTAAAAAAAAATATTGTGAAACATTTTAATACAAGATGTAAACTAAATATTTTATTGAAACTACTGACAATTTACTATATTACTGACTTTCTTGTCTTCAAAAATTATTCACGTTCACATATTTTATAGAAGTTTTGCTGTAATACCGTAAGCATCCACAATTACGTGTGATTAGTTTTAGCACTGAACATACCCTTGACTGAAAGTGATTTTTTTCTTTTTTTTAACTTATTTAGTGTCTTGTGTCCATGCTGCTGTCTCTTGCTTGTGCAATTTGACTGTGCAAATTGACTATTACAGTAAACTCCTAGTTACTATCAGAGGACAGCAAGGCAGAGAGTTGTTGGTCTAAAACTAACATTGACATTAACCCCCATGATATCTGTGATTAGCATTAGCATTACAGACACTGTTAATCAGGAGAAATGTTAGAGTTTTTTTTTTTTTTTTATTTAAGGCTGATGATAGTCTCAAGTTTAAAATGCATAGAAGGTCCTGACAGTAAAAAATACAGCTCGTCACACACCATAAAATGTAATTTAATTGTCTCATATATAATTGAGATTAACAGTCTGTCATTATAACTCAGTAAGCTGCAAATCAGACGCACCACCTTGTCCAAGTTATCTGGCACTGCTTTTCACTTGGCTTCCAACCAAACTGTGCCCACAAGAGGTGCTTTGCATCTGAAATCCATGTGGATGATCAGGATGGATGAGTCATCAAATGCAGCGCACTGTATATTAATAGTTGAGAGCCTCAGGATGAACATTTAGTGGAAATTGTAGGGGATCAATGAGGCAGCGGCTTCAAAACAGACATAAAAAGATGATTGAAATATTCCGTGTCCGTCTGATTCGCCCGTCTCTTTATTGCAGGTTAGAACAGAAACAAACCTAATGATTCTGCAAAGTAATTGCTGCCAGCTCAGATAATTGGGGTCAGGGAATTATGTAAAACCTGTGACATGTCCAGGTAAAAGCATTGCATGGTAATTTAGAGGTTATTGTACAAGAACTATTGTCTTTTTTTTCCTTTTTTTTATGAACAGAAACAATAGAAGACAGATTAGGCTGCATGAAGAGAAAGAGAGTTTCCAAGGTCTAATTAAGGAGTTTTTAAGGAAGTTTCTGCAGCGTCTTCTTATGGAATAAATCAGATTTTACTCACTGGGGCTGGTTGTACAATACAATGAAAATTGGTTGCGGATTACATTTATATAGTTTATTACTTCTGGACAATTAAAAGTAAATAATGTGGAAAAGTAAATATTACTTTTTATTGCTCGGTTGGGCATGCTCTGTCAATGAGCAGATAATGTATTGACAAACATTCAGCAGAAGTCAGTGGGGGGAAGACGCTCTATAATCTGGATGAATGGTAGAGTTACAACAATTAGTTGGATAATGATGCTCTATAATCTGGATATTAGAGCTTCTTAAAGGAAACAGAACTAAAACAGCAGAGATAAATGACCAAAATGCGGACAGGTCCCATAAGAGATAGTTAATGTTGTTTATCCCGCTAACGCTAATCGCATTTACTATGGGTACAATGTTAATGCTAATGTGAGTTACAATAGGAAATCATTTGCGTTGCTATCAGGAGAAATTCGAATAGGATTAATGAGGCTCTTCTCCAGAAAACAGGACTTTATTGAAAGAGTGACAGAGCCGAATCAGGTGATACTAAAGGGAAAAGTCGGCTTAACAAGCAGGACAGAGACAGACGGTAGCTTTATGTTCTGTTTCATCCTTCAACAAACCGCGTGCAGCTTCTATTTCATAACAGCAATAAATTTCTAGTTTAATTTGGCTAAATATTGACATGTTAAAGTGGTGCGCATCTTTAGGAGGTCTAAATTCTAAAAACTCAGACTCGGACTATCAGGGGTTCATGACCTTTCTGTCAGTTTGTTGACAGTGTGCAGGTGTGAATTTCTCCCTGGTCGCCGTCTCATGTGAATCGGTCCGAGCCACGGCAGTCAGCCACGTCAAAGCTGCTATTTGCTTAAGTGCAGCGCACCATGTCGTACAGGCAAATCTTCTGAGTTGGATGCAAAGAGAGAAATCTCCTCGTGCAACGTGCAGAAACGAGCTCTCGACAGCTTCTTGTAAACAGTATCTTCCAGGAACCTATATGTCAAACATTAGCATGCACACCGGCTGACAAGCACAGGAATGCTCTTGCTTCGCGGGCCTGGGATGCGTCATCCTGAGTTAAAGACATGTCAGCTACGAGGGTGGCTTCCTGCACCCCTCCCCGCGCTGCACTCGATACATCCACATACCCGCTAACTTTTCCACTTCTTCACTGTCACATTTTCTTTTACCCGCTTTCCTGAGAGCTGCCGAAGCTCTGACTCCTCTCTCGGGGGTGAGCTGCTCGGAGATCAATCCCTCTGCCTGTTTAGCTAATTGTCGGCAATTGTGAGCGGCGTGTAATTCATCCCTGGACGTGATCCATCAGCCGATCGATGGTATTGACGTGCAGAAGTCTCCTCGTCTCGACATGTGTTTATCGCAGCACTGTGGAGAACACTTCCAGAGAGGCGCTGATGGATGACGGTCATGATGATGAATATAGAGGCGAGCGTTGAAGCGAAGCAGAGAGCATCAGGCTAGTGGCTTACCTTCAATAAATTATTATAAACTTTAATGTTCCTGTATTGACATTGGCTCTTTAAACTAATGTTTCCGAGATGGTTTTCTTCCGTTTGGTTCCGACTGTAATACTCGCTCATGCTCCACTAGCATTGTTTTGATGCAATTATAAGTCTGAAAACACTATTACTAATGTACGCTACACGAGCATGGTGAGTCTTCTTTAAAGTCACGTTCATACAGCAACGCTTTCAAGTGAAAACAGAAAACATTCATAGCGTTTTCGTTGTGAGATTATACAACAATGATTCTTTGAACCAGTGAACATAGAACTTTGAAAACGGTTCCATAGGTGAAACTTTTGGAAAATTCTCTGACTCAGTCTCCATTTAAGTGGGAAAAACGAGCTATTTGAAAACTCTGTCATCATGGAAATTGTGGAAAAACGCACATTTTCTGATGACCTGCTATTGTGCATGCTAGTAAATAGTTATTCTGCACATGTCTGAGGAGATGGACAATAACAACAATGGCGGCCACCAGACTGCCATGACTCCCCATCCAGATTCTCCTGGGACTTGGTAGTTTTATAGTTGAGGTTCACTCCCTATTGTTAATCTTTATAGCTTATTATTCTCTACTGCATGTGTCTGTGGTTTCATTACAATTACAAACACTAGCACCCACAAGTGGCCCAAGATGAAACCAATCGTTTTCCTTGTTTCTGCCATTTCTGTGTAAATGGACATAATTTTCAAAACGTTCTCTGCAACAAAAACACAACAAAACGATGCCTTTTCACATCAAATATTGTGATTTAAATTTGGCTTTACGGAGATATACATGATCTGTCACTGTTGATGCTTGCTAACATCCAAGACTGGAACTACATCAGCTTTTCAAACTTTTTTACTTATTGGTGAAGCTGTGGCAATTACTTAGCATGGCCATTTTTAATTGGACGATGTTACAGTGTCACAGCATTCATGTATCATCTATACTGTTTTGTGTTTACAGGTCCCTCCCAGCCAATCCCAGCAAACTGGGTGAAAGCAGATTCTACCTCAGACAAGTTATTAAAGCGGTATCAGTAACCCAAAAATGTACAATTAATCGAATTGTTAAGTCTTTACTTTTGATAAACATTTGAAATAGACATTGCACCAAGTCCACTAGCAGTTTAGCAATAGTAAAGCAAACATCTGCTCACAGTATCTGGTGCCTCAGCGCTTCTCTTAACCGACAATCAGAGATTGTGAGAAACCAAATTGCTTCCACAAGCGTTCATGTGAGGACTCCTTTTTGGAAGGAGATGAATTACTGAAAAAAGATCTAAATGAAAGAGGGGCCCAAAAGGAAAAAAAAAAAAAAAGTATAACACAAAGCTAGGGGAGACGGTAGCTGACAACACCGCTTCAGCGCTCAGATCTCAGATCTCAAACTCCAAGTCTGTGACAACAGAGATGGCAGCGTCTGTATCGGATGATAGGCCCGATCCATTTGGCTGCGGCCGGCGAAGACACAAACACAAGCTGTCTGAAGAGAGTAAGGTAGACTTCAATCAGCTAAAAGGTGATAAAACATAATTAATTCAATCGCCCACTCAGTCCCACCCCTCCTCCTCTCCCTGTCCTCTGAGAGGAAAAGTAAAAAAAAAAAAAAAAGCAGCCACTGTGGGGATGCATTCACACAGCCAAGTTAATGGAAAACTACTCTCAGGGTTTCTCTCAGAGCCCTTTCTTCCTATTTATTCGAGACTCAATAACAAGCTTGCATCCAATTCTGTAGACGTTTCACAATACAACCCCTACCATTAAATCACACACCCACCATTACAGATAAAAAGACAGATCTTTATTTGTACGCCGCATCTTCAGACACCTTCGGTCATTAACTGCAAGACCCGAAAAATGATAAATGAGCGTCAGATGGGAGATAAAAGACTGCAGAGTGAGCAAGCGGAGGGGTACGTTGGTTCGAGGTGCCCCAGCGCCATCCGAGACCATTAACACCCCAACCGGTCTGCCCTTTCTGCCGCGGGGTCAAGTAGGCTGCGATTTCTCCAGCATGCGACAGCTGCGCCAATGAAGAAGACACAAGCAGAGACTGAGTAGATCTCATAACAAAAAAAACAAAACAACAAACTGGATGCAAGGCTGGTCTGAAATACACTAAACATCCACCACATTATAACCTGTCGTCACAAGGCACTGTGTGTTGTCACACTTTCACGTCAGACCCATCATGAAACCATCGTCTATTGGATCGAACCGTCAATGAACTTTGGCTCGTCAGTTTACCGCTTGTCCTCACATGGATCACTTCTGACAGATATTGACGAACACAAACCACAACTACCTCATACGGTCTGCAAGTTTTGAACCAGAAATCCTAACTTTTGCTTTGAACATCAACTTCGGGCTCAAAATTGGCCAAGAGGTGCCAATATGAACAGATCGTCTCGTTCCCTCCACCAGTCGGTGGTTATAATGTGACGGCTGATCTGTGCATGCGCCTGAAGAATGACTTGTTTGTGAAGCTCACAATGACCTGAAGGGAGAAGTGTGTGATTTGCAAGCGAGCAGGTACAAACAAAGCTGAGCATGAGATGCTTGTTTCAGGAAGAATATTCCTGAGAACTGGTGCACCGGTGAAAGTGCAATCCACTTTCCTCCCCGAGGCACTCGTCTCCCACCAGAGCAAGGTGTGAGGAATGAGAACAATAGCGATTGAAGGCAGAGTCATGTTTCAGCGCAATTGCTGAACGCTGTAATACAAGGCCTCTACATCCCATCTCCCATGACAACCGAGCCCAGCGCTCCAGGGACTGCTGGGAAACACATGAGCCGGTTTGTCCTCTCCGGTGTTACCTGAACATAAGGGGGAGTTTAGTTACTAACCCTAACAACCAGTTTCCTGTCGAAAAACAAAAAGACACTAACTTTTTCTTTATCCTCTCCAGTTTTCACTAGTTTCACATGAGTTCAATTCAAGTTAATAATTAGTCCATTACTTTAACCTCTTTTGCATTTTATGCAAGGCGCTGTGGTTTAAACGCGTGACCTGTAGAAGGGAGTCCATCCACCTTCTTCACCCTGCTGAGTTTGAGCTAAAGCAGGGAACACCCCGGACCTCGAGTAGCCAACATGGCAGCCCGCAGGGACAGTGTGAGCAGAGAACAAGGCTTTTTTTTTTCTGAAATCTGGTCAATACAAAGAACATAGAGTGTGATGTTCTGAGATCTTCCACAAAGCATGCAAATAGATTGCACATTCAGTTTGCATGCATTTTGCGGGTGATTTGCTGAGAACAATCCAGGAGTGACATGAAACAGAAGTATTGAAATGAAGGTTTTGCATATATTAGCCCCTCGATTTGATGGAAAAGGAATGGCTTCTGTATTGGCTTGCAAGTGAGTGGATGGAGGACAAGCACAAAATGATTGGTGACACCATAGAGAAAACATTGCCGAGCCAAACTTTCAGGTGCAACACGGGATATATCTTATAATAATGTCGTCATATGAACGTCATGGCGAACCAGTTGAGAAAATCCTTCTCACATTGACATGTTTTAACAATTTACTAGGTCAGGCCCACAAAAAATCAGCGTCTTTTAAGGAAAAAGAGTTGATGACCATTGGTGTGGACAGGTAGCCACTCCACCGCATGGCTGCAAAACACTGTTTTGTGATGTTTTCAAGTGAAAACAGAATGATTTTGGTGCATTTTGGGGTTTGTTTAGACAACAGTGGTGCTCAGAGCCACTGAAAACAGGACGACACAGAATCTGTGTAAACTGTAACTGTGTAACCTGTGTAATACTAATCCTGTGCGAATACGGTTTTATTCGCACATTTATTAGCAAACAAAAGCATCACAGAGCAACTAGGCTAAATTGGAAGAATTAATTAAAACAAATAATTGCTTTGATCACAGATTGATTCCATGCATTTTAAATGCAGCACACTGATATTCCAAAGTCACTTTTTGTCTCTCATGGAGCTAAAATGATGTGTGAGCATCTTAGTGGCTTTACTCCCCACCTGATGACAGATCACCACATCAGGGTGCAATGTAGCGAAGCCCGCATGCAGGACAGCACATTATAATCCCATTACAAGCAAGTCATTTAGTTTGTACAAAGTTGTTTTTTCCTTCCCAAAAAACTGATTCAAAATATGTCCGCCAGTCGTGCTATCATAATGAATAGCGTAAACTGTGCTGGCTTCCGAAGGTATTTCGCTCGCAATGAGAAGCGGTTAATGAGTGAACTCAAGGCACGTCAGGCTGCAAGGAAACCACTTGAGATGTGTTTTTGGAAACAATTTAAATCAAGATGTGGATGCTTTCCAAAGTTTAGATCCAGCTTTTTTTGTTCTCTTCTTTATGTATGTGGGCGACAGCTATGAAGGACCTACAACAAAAGAAACATTTAAAAAAAAAAATGTTTTAAAGAGAACAATCAGACAGAGCAGGATGGAAACACAGAGGTTTCTGTCTGAATGTGGATAATTACATTTCTACCTTTCTCTGGCAGTTGCATAGCCTTAATGCTGGTAATTAATTTCATTATTTTTGGCCCTGGCTGTTGAGTGCAGATTAGTACTCTCTGAGTTGTGGGGATAAACACGCAGTAATTGCTTATTACTCTCAGAGCCTGCATTAGATTATCCTAAAGCCAGCGAATTAGAAAATATCCAATCACCTTTAGACAAAGCTCAGAACCTGCTGCGGTTATTGTCAGCGAGAGTTTCCGTTTGCCCGATCCATCCCGTGGGTCAATGTTTGACTTCATTTTCTCAATTCATGACGAGATTGTTCATTACAAATGCCTCCGACTCGCATTTCTTTGAGCCGGCGCAAAATGAAACTAAGACTCTTTATTAATAATGAAGATATTTTCTTTGTAAAACATCCAACCGTATATTCACTGTTAATACCTGCTTCATAAAAGTTAGAGTTGCAGGGAGCTCATCCCTGAAGCAGGGAGAGAATCCCTGAACATGCAACCACATGGATCGAAGGGTCACACATGAACAGGAACAAAATTCAAACTTATAACAGGAAGACGCAAAAGTGAACTTGGTTCAATTGTATCCATCGTCATCACTATCGAGCAAAACGTATCAGGCAAAACAAGTTTATATTGAATCACATCTGGAGATTTTTCAGTTATGTTTTTCTTTTCTTTTCTTTTTTTTTGCAGCTCTGGGTATTGTAGTGTCGGGCAGAGCTACACATTTATGGATTTGAGTACTTTTGATGAGAACTGATGATGGTTGTTGAAGTTCCAGGCTGTTTGACTGAATTTCATCTGGAGAAACTCTCAGTTCTGTCTTTTCTCAGTGGCAAGTCACAGTAAAGATGCTTGGATAACGGCAGGAAACACCACAGATGCACTGTCCACATAACGGCATATCTCCTGCATCGATTTAACATTCACTCGCTTTGTAGAATAACATACTGTCGGGGTTTTCAACACTGTTGCACAGGCAACTTTATTTCTTATTAATAGTGCGAGATGAAAAACCAATTATTTCCAACCATAGTCCTCCCTTGTTAAGTTTCAGATGATTCTTTTTGTGTGTGTGCGTGTGTCTCTGTGTGTATTTTGCCACGTTCCACCAACGTTCATGTTTTCAGGTTTCCCTGGCTGGAGACTTTCCTGCGAGTTTTTTGAAGGATTTTTTTTAGGGTGAGATTTGCAGATTAAAGTCTCATTTCCATTGTGTTGTGGCATCAGGAAAATGAATTGTACCGAGGTTCGTCTGGCAGCAGCTGTGATGTTTTTGAGTTTCAATTTAGCAGCTGATGATCAACCAGCAGCAGGTGGTGGAGGTGATGGTGGGAGACGAGCGCAGGGAGGTGTAAACTCAATTGCCTCTGCTTCATTGAAATTGTTCAAGTCAGTATGGAGGGTTTCCCTTCACGTAGGCCAAAGAAACAAGTGCTAGTACAGAAAAGCATACATATATATCACAAAATAATACGAAATGCCAACAATTGAGGGAATAAAAAAACTGATGTTTTAACAAAAACTAGACTTTTAACATAAGAAACTAAAGTTCAAACTGTGGACAAACAAAAAGCAATTATATTTCGAAAGAAAATTTAAAAATATCTCAGATAAAGTGACACTTTTTAAAGAGAAGTGTAAAAAACACCATCTCGAGGACACAGGTCATACTACATGCAAATGTAAAGCTTTTGTCCAAAATATACATCAATATTTCCTTATGTTTATAAATGAAATATTATGTTTTTAATGTTTTTTGTACATCGTTTGTTAGACATGTTTGGCTCAATTTTAAGTTACTACCATAACTGTTTTAAAAAGTTCTGATATGAATTTGAACTTTTTTTTATGTGGAGGTGCCATCTAGTGTTCAGTGGTGGTATTGCAAGTTAGCTACAAGCACTTACAATCAGAAGACAAATTACAATGTCAGTCCTCTTTTTATGTATTTCTCGGTATTTATAAACACAAAGTGCTGTAATCTACTAATTTATAAGATTTAACATCCGTCATATAATTTTTTTTTTGCTTGTTCAACATATTAGCACAACACTTTTTATAAAAATTTGAATCTGGATAAATATCTTTTAATGGACGTCCATATATGAACCATCTACCAGTCAGCGCTGGTGTTTCATCTCAGCTTCAAACTTTCATGAAAAATGGAAAAGTTCATGTTTTTTGTTTTGTAATTCAGCAGCAAAACAAACTACAATGTGATAGGTTTTTTTTTTCTATTAATAAACAAGGATTTTGTTGTTAATAGACATTAATAAAGTATGTTCTCATGGTCACTAGTGGCATTGCACTTCAAATATAAACTTTCACAATTTCAGAAGAAAAAAAGTTGGACTTGTTTTTATTCCAGAACAAAAAGTATGACAATCTTCTTAGTTCCCAATGCTTCTGGTACATTATTTTGTTATGTGTTGTTTACCTTTCAAGCAGAAGATTTATTGGTGCAGCCGAAGAAATCAACACGTTTCGATAGAAGTCAGCTGCCCTATATCATTATAGTCTAAGCTAAAATGTCATTTTCTATTTCAATAACACAATAAATGACCACATAAGGCACTTAATTGCTGATGCTCATACATATTCTATAAGACATCCCATAATGGTATGACTGAAGTGCACACTGGAGCTTTTTGGTGAGCAGGCTCACTTCAGTTTTCACCCCAACAGCACAGCATATAGACGACAGTGTAACGTAATGGCATCATGGCTGCTTTCTTTCATAAGCTTAGTTTCAAAACTCTAAAGTGAGTAAATGTTACAAACTGTTCCTCTAAACCTTTACTTTTCGCATACATATAGTTTTATCTCTAAATCAACATCTATCCTTTGCTGGTTTTTGATGCAAAATAACAGTTTTTATCCTTGTTTTATTCTTATTCTACCTGTTTTTGATTATTATTGAGAATAGTCAAAATAAAGCACAGTTTCGTGATTATTAGGGAGGAAAAAGTTATTTTTCACATTATGACTGTTGAAAGTGTTGAGGTGTTATGTAAAGAAGCATGAAGCTAAGTTATATTTCCCTGCACAGTTTATGTCTGTAAATTAAAGGACTTATTTGATGTTGTCCTCATTCTGACTCAGAAAGCTTCACGGCTTAAAACGGTCTGAAGTACGAAAATATCTAACACACAGAGAGAATGCAGAGAGAATGCAGAAAAACTGCCGGCAGACGAAACTGGTGTTTGCCTGAAATGTATCCGCGAGCAGTAAATTTGTAGTAATCCATTGCAACGTTGTTCTCCATTGTATGAAACACCCAAAACCCAGAACTCGATACCTCTCCTTTGTGTGGAAACATGAGTGTCTTGGTGACTCGGAGCTCATTGCATCGAGCTCAAAGAAAGCAAATGTGCTTATCTGTCGCCACCAGCAGAAAATCTACCTGAGAGCAACATCGCGGAGTGGGCTGTTGTTGAATGGGTCATAAGATCTCGGCACTGACACCTCGCGCTCCGTCGGGTATTATGAGAAGTTGACGGGGACCGAGGGAGAGGCTTTTGACAATGCGTCTTTGAACGCGGCCGGTTTTCAACGGAGCTCAAAGTAAATGTAACGAGATCCGAGCAGTCGGGAGAGAAGGCGAGGGGGACGCTGGAGAAAGACGGGGGAAGACAGAAATGGATTACTGCGGAAACAGCAAAACAAATACTGCCAAGAATATCTGTGCACCTGCTCTGCATGTACTCATTTCTGTGGCTTCATGCTTTGTTTGGACATCTTATTGCAATCTCTTGGAGACTACAGATGTTTGCGGGGTGATTGGCTCCTGGTGGGGACTGAGGATCCAAACTTTCTAAAGGTCTGTACACTTGCTAAAGGATCATTCTGGCTCATCTTGTGGTGATTCCAGTTGATCATCTCTGCGCTTTCACTGTAAAAAGCACCATTTCACAGCTACTTACTCCAACTAAGTAACAATTCTGAACTTTTCTATTCAGTAGTATGACTGTGCTACTACTACAACAAGAGTTCTGTATTTGTTGTCATGCAGTAGTAATTCAGATAATCCAGCTGGTATGCTGATGTGTAAAGATACAGTATGGTCAATGTAAGTAATGTTAATTTTGAACACTGGGCGGCAGCAGTGAGTTCCTCATATTTTGTGATTTGTTGTTACATAGAGCGTCAAATTTCCAGTTTTTACCTGCGTCAGATTCTGTTCCTTGTTCTGTTCTTAAACTGCACACAGGATAGAGGTATTACTGTACCATCTTGTGGTACAAAGTGGCATTACAAGACTGATTGGGTTGTTGTGAGCTGGCGAGCTTGTTAACTTTAGTAGAAAAAGGTTATTCTTGACTGAAAATATTACAAACTGTACTTTCGATAACCTGCCAGTGACACATTTGAGACATTGTGTCATTTGAGACATTTCACATTTGTGGTAGAAATGTAATTTCTTTTTATAGAGCAATAATCCAAATTCTTTGGGGCCTCCTCAGACTGCCTTTAAGAAATGCTGCCGACACCCAATTTGATCAGTGATTCACCAAGGCGTTATTGGAAATGGCAATATTTATGAAGATTCAAGGACTGCTTTGAAATGAAACCAATAAACATAAAACCTACAGACTGGATAAGGTAGTGAGTTTTTCATAGGTTTTGAGGCTGAGGAACAAGTTCCAATCTCAGAAAATGCCAAAACCTTTCAGTGAAGACAAACACTGAAGGACACAACCCACCTTCCCATCATAGAAAACAACAGGAGTCACCATCAAGCAGTTTTACAGGCATGCTTGAGATTGAATCCCTAAAAAACATTGCTGACTCCCTCTCAGATTTCAGATTTTCTAACACATTGCAGAGAAGCCAAACACAGGTGGAAACACACTTTGAGTTCTCTATGACAGTTGTGAAGTAAATTTTTACCAACGACTGAGTAGGAAAAGCCTCTGGCTCCACTCGAAGGACGTCTTGTACCAGGTAACATCGAGAACCAACGAGTGAAGGTTGGGTTGATAATATAAACAAGTGCAGAAGAAGCTGGTTAATTTTGATCCTATTGAATGAGTTACCACTAATAATATACAGTTTTCCCTTTTCCTTTATGTACTGCCACTTATAGAGAAGAAAAACACGACATGATTTACAGCAGAAAGGCACTTTACAATCTCAGCTGTTATTTGTCTGTTTTTTTCATGTTTCTATTGTAGTAGCTCATTTATTATCTTTTGATCTTCAATGATAAACTATAGATACATTCTACACTATTATACATATACTTATGTCTCTGTCTTCATGGATTTAAGTTGTTTAAGCAGTTAAATTCAGCGTAAATGAATCTAAACCTTTAAAAAAGTGTAAAAAATCAGCAAAATATCAGAGAATGTTACAATTTTTAGATGAAAAAAACCCATCTCTGAATGGGATTCATTTCTCATCAGATGCCTTCCTTTTCAAACAGAACATTTCATCCTAAAAACTACAGGAGTCCTGCAAAAATGTGTCCTTTTCAGGAAAGTGATGTTTCATAACGGTCATCAACGGATAACAGTTTGTTTTAAGAAAATAGAAAAATGCTGAAGTTATCATTTAGAACCTCTTTATGCTAACAAATCCCCCCCCCCCCCAAATCCATCTTCATTGATTCTGTCTTTTCTTCAAAGGTTTTTAAGAAGACTGTCCTCACACGAAGCGTCTTCATCTTCGGTGTAAACTTGTTGCTTCTGCTCTGTTTGTACTCATATCTGCATCTTTGCTCTTTGTTTGGACATTGTGTTTTTGTTGGAGCGAACAAATCAAGCAAATTCCTCGCTGGCTGACTCCTGGCCCCCTCTCAAAGGCTTTTGGAGTGATTTCTTTTTTCCTGATCCAAACTGAAGATCCAAGTTTTGAAGTTAAATACTTCCAGTTTACAAAAGGCTGTCACACATCATTTCAACAAGGTTACTTCGGTTCAGGCT
This sequence comes from Blennius ocellaris, assembly GCF_963422515.1. Classification (NCBI taxonomy): domain Eukaryota; kingdom Metazoa; phylum Chordata; class Actinopteri; order Blenniiformes; family Blenniidae; genus Blennius; species Blennius ocellaris. The sequence continues at coordinate 8,891,485 of NC_137668.1, forward strand.
GTGTTTGCGCTCACCTGATTGGCTGATAGTGATATCGAGACAAATAAGGAGTTTTTAGAAGGTGAGGTGTGCCTTACAAGGAAATTCAGTCTATGAAAATAATTGTTTGATAGTTTTCCTGTGCGTTGCAGTCTTCAATTTAGAATTTTGACATTAAGTTTGAGCACAAGATGGATATGCTTCGATTCCGGCTCACAGTACTAAATACAGTGAACGAATCCATCACATTGACACAAATACAACTCGTCGAATAATCACACTGCTCACTACTTGATACGTAAACAGTGTAATGGACATGGATGCTACGCTGCTTTCAAGTGGGCATGGATCAATTCATGTAGATTTAAAGTGCAAAATTAACTGACATATGAGCGCGCTAAAAACAGGCTCGCTGCATTGCAATCTCATTTAAGGACCATTATGTCCAAAACCTTGGGTCAGGTAGTCTTCAATCACTGCAGAATTGCACACAGAGTGGGAGTAATGGGGATTTAATCTCAGAACCAACAGCTCATTTCCCCCTCCTGAGGACATGCAGCAGATTAATGCTGCCATGCTAGATGTCATAGATTTGCTTGATGTAATTTGCTGAAAACCGTAATTTATCTTCATCCTGTTGTGGCAGTGGGGTTGCAGGATTGTGTATCAATCCCAGTGTGACTTTTAGTGTGTAGTCTGCATGTTCTCCCTGTACATGAGGGGGCTGTCATTGCTTTTAGCTACGTATGTGTATTTAAGAATAATTGCAGTGGTAGGACTCCATTCATCTTCGTTCCCTTCTTAGTCCGTATGGTGTCGTGGCGGCAGTATCGAGAGCAGGGATACCCAGGTGTCTCTGTCCCACTCCACTTCCTCCTGCTCTTCCGATGGAAAGTCGGTCCCAGACCAAACTAAAGATATAATCTCTCCAGGAGGTCCTGGGCTGACCTCAGCACCTCCTCCCAGTCTGACATGCCTCTAATAGGAGGCGACCAGGAGGCCTCCTGATCAGATGCCTGAACCACCTCAACTCGCTCTTCTCAAGTAGCGAAGTAACAGACTTTGACTCGCCCACCTGAATGGCTGCAGAGGAAAGACTCGGTTAGAAAAATAAAATGCAATAAATCCCATATTAGTATTTGATATGAAAAACATTTAAACCCATTTTTTTCTGGAAGATGAATGAATAAACAAATATATTTGAATATGTTTCCCCCAACAAATTGATATTTATTTATTCACATTGTGTCTTTTTTAAGTCTAACCGCATGAATAACTTTATCCTGCTCATGCCGACATGTTTCACTTGACTTGAATTTTTATGATGGGATGTAAATTCTTTCTTGCATAGTTGGTTTTCTGGATGATTTACACTGAAACTGGATGGATGGATGGATGGATGCTGCATTGGTATGACATAGTATAATGAAAGAGAGATGAGGAATCGGCTTGTGCTCTAGGAAACTGGTAAACAAATGACTGTCAGGAGAAAAAAAAAAAAGACAGCAATGCTGCTACCAACTAATTTCCTTCCACCACCTTCTTGAGATCTCTCTCTTTCCATTCACTCACTTCTCGCCAAACTCCAGCTCGCTCAATCATACCCATCTCGCCCCGCAACGGAAACGACATGCAATGTTTCATTTTCATGAATAACAGGATATAACATTGAACATTATAGGGTCACGGCGGAGTGATCTACGTAACAGGAATCGAAAGGAACTTTCTCAGGTGTACTGACACGCATCTGACTATGTGTTGCTCGGTTTTAGCCTGATGATGGATAGCTCCTCGTCCAGATTGCTCATTGCTTTTTGTCCAGTGTTGCCAGGGACGAACTCCTTGACCCTCAGTTGAATGAAAGGAGTATCAAGGTAAATGCTATGGTGCGTTATCTTACATTATTGCGGAGAAGCCAGTCATTTATATTCTGCCCGTACTGCGTCTTCCAATCACTTGCAAGCTAATGAACAGGCATGCATCTCCTCTGACCTCTCCGATATAAAAAAAACCCCTTTATCTTCTTATGGGAGACGACAAGCCAACAGTCAACATGCTCACATCAGCTTATTAATAGATCTTGATTCACCTCACACATCATCCTCGCATTTTCTCACTGTCAAGTAGGCACAAACGCAGGCAGTGTGCCGAGATGCAGAGCGCGGTAAAAGTCTGAGTAAATTCCTTCTGAAGGACTGGAGGAGCTCTCCTGGGACGCAGCAGCCTGGCCCTGCCACTAAAGGTAATGGGGTCAGACAGCTGCATATTAGTTGTGGATCATCTGCTTTGACAACGGTGCTGATCTCAGTGCGTGACGACATCGCGGAGCAGAGCCGGGCGCCGTACCTGTACCTGCCAGGCATTTCTGTACTCGCTGCAGAGTGAGGGCAGTGATCTGAGTGCCTTTTCTTCCCTCGCTTCCCAGGTACGCTTCACGCCTCGCGGACTCGCCGAGACGTCCGAGCTCTCTGCATGCGAGAGGGGGGAGGGGGTGGCAGGTGGAAGCAGGTGCGAAACACACACTCTTATCACAAAGCTTCCGAGTATATACTCGCTGTAATATTCAGCACCTCCTCTCGTGGCTTTTGTTCGACGCGTACAACTCCCGAGGAGATGGGAGGTCAGGCCATTCATTTCCCAGAAACAAGAGCAGATCAGACTGAGAGAGACGCATCTCCCCAAGGCCCCCGATTCGAACGAGACAAACACAAGGCCTGTAATTAAAGATGTAACAAAAGCTCTGTCAATTGTTTCCCCTCTCATCTCTGCCGGCGCGTCGCCTCACATTACGACACGATGCTTAGTCTGGCGTGCTCCCGGACTCAAGGCTGCAAGCTGAAGTTCAGATGTCCTCACATCGTCTTGGCCTGGGATAAAAAAAAGAAAAGAAAAGAAAAAGTCCCGTCTTCTCTGGCTTTGTTGTTTTTCTTTTGTTTTAAGCCTCATAATATCAGCGAATGAGATAATGAAATCCTTCAGTGCTCATAGTGATTTATATTGCATGACTGAGCAGGTAGGGATTTGGCGTTTCGCTCAAGGATGCTTTGACAACGCACATGGCGGTTTGATGGACGTGTGCCGGCTGCAGAGGGAATTGAACTTGTGAGCAGATTTGATTTCTGTTTGCTACCAACATTTCCTGGAGACAAAGCAGCTCTGGGGGCAGGAATAATCGTATTAATAAAGTTGAAGCTCAGTGAGCAGTGTGAAGGTGTTTCTGAGGTAACTTACAACAGTCGGTGTTCAACTTCAGAGTTCAGCGGCAATAATGTACTTTTTTCCGGTTGGAAGCAGACCGCTCCTACAGGCAGCGAGTGTCTGATGAAGGTGTTCATGTGGGATTTGGCAAATTAATTGTGAGTTAAATGAACTGCGGGGTTACTGAACCCTCATCATCCTTCACATAGGCTTCATTAAATATCACAGGATGGGTTTTAATAAATCAAAACATTTGCTAAACAAGCTTCAGGTGGTATCTTATTGATATTTAATATGTAGAACAAGATCATTTTATGATCGGAAACACTTCATCATAACACAATCACCTCACTCACCCTAGATTACAATTTTCTTGAAGGGAGAAAATTAGAAATCCAGGTGTTTTCTGTGCATTTCAATGGTTTTTGCGCATTTACACAAACAATGATCATTGCAGTCTTTTTTGAGGATGATGTAATGAAGGTACCCGTTACGGTGAGATGCTAAACTCAGTGGCATGGCAATGATGAAGCCTGCATGCTACTGGAACAGGTTTGGGAAGATGAATGGACTCCGTCCCCAGAACGGAACTCAAACACAAGTCCACCTCATCTGGTTGGACTTGGGGGAACAAGATTTACTTTTTAAATACACGGGACTACTGAACATTTGGCTCTAGAAAGCTGCAGTGTGATCAGCAACAACCACATAGATAATGATTCACAACTACAAGCAATTCAGCCACGAATCAACCAAACAAGTATGTCTTTCGAGAACGCTGAAAACAACATAATCACAACATAAAGTCAGTAGTCAATAGCAAGGCTGCCGGTACAATTACATGAAGGCCACAAGGTGCTCTACTTAAACGCAGCCTGAAAGCTGATAAAAAGCCATCAGATGCATATTCGGTGTCTTTTGTGTGAAAGTTTTTGACTTCGTTTAAGATAAATGTAATAGTAAAAAAAAAAAAAAAAAAAAAAAAACCTGGGAACATCTACTCCAATGAAGGATTTCAGCGTGCTTTGACAAGATTTTAAGGTCGACTCTTTGTGGTTCACCAAAACACAAGATACCTGCGTGGTTTCAAGTTGCATTCTGGTGTCGTGCTAATGCAGCGTGAAAGCAATCACGGCGGTTGCCGCAACTGCCTTGCTTGGTTGAGAAGTTTGAGTTGAAAATACTCCCATAGTCCAACGTAAGTGAACATGTGATCGAACATTGTGAACCACAGCTAATACCTTGAACTTAACTCAGATTCAATTCATACTCGGTCCGATAAGCAGGACAAAAACATGGAACATTCGAAAACGAACAGGAAGAGTGATGTCATGTGGTCAGTGAACGTCTCATGGAAAGAGGCTTCAATCTTCAGCCAAAACATTCCTTGCGGAATTCATCAGAGTACATGATGCAATTAGTAAAATGGAAAGCGGTTACGCAGAAAAAGAAGCTGGGCAAAGTACTTGGAGGAATGCCGGCCGTAGCCACGCAACTTTGGAGTTTCTCATATGCTCCTTGCTCAACAGTCATGGAAACATGACAATCCACAAGTTGGTGCAGACTTAGGATGTGAAGGCCGATGAAACTGAACACAACAAATCACATTTTGGTCCTGGCCAGAGATACACCACAAACCGGAAAGAAAATACACTAAATCTGAAATTTCAATTAATGTGTGACTACTAAGCTTCAGGTATTTTACAGCATTTGTTGAAGACATGTTTGCAGGGTCAAACCATTAATTTGAGTAGGTGTGGCTGAGTTCGTAATGCAAATCTCACCATGTCCATGTGTCGGTGTCCTTCGGCAAGACACTCAACCTCTAATTGAAATCGTTAAAAGAAAAACATGATGTAAAAAGTAAAGCAATCGAATATTGAATGGGATCACTAAAGCTGACAAAGTAGAATATCTCCAGTGTAAGTCTGGGCTTGGGGGCTTTTTTTCATGAGGAGTTTGCTTGGTTGGTGGAGTGAAAGATCACGCCTTTCAGACCAATTGGTGACTCAAAATTCAGCGGCCAACCTGTGTTGAAAAATGATCCAACTGACCAGGCCCTTTGAATTCACAAATTTCCATCAATGCTTCAGACCTGTTCCGTTTGATCCACCATGAAATCCTTGAGCAGGTCAATGCATTCACTGGGTCACCTCCTCCAGCTCGACTCTAAAATAGTCTGACACTAACTGATAGTCTGCTCCAAATACCTCGTGTCACACTGACTTTCCGGCTACGCCGTCTCCACTAAATTCGCAGATGTCAATTCAGTGAATGTGGAGGTGTCATATTATCCCAGCCCATGCATAAGGGATGAATTCTGGTTTAATTCTCCTGCAGATAATGCCCAGATCAGTCCCAGAAGTGTCACATCTTCGCAAACTCATTCACAGCGGTGGCGGCGGCGCTGATGCCAATTAATTGTGACTTTAGGAGCCTCCGCCTGCTTTCTTCTGCGTTCATCAATACCAAATGTTTCCACATTCGTGGGATAGTTTCTGTCAGCTCTGTAAATGAGGTATTAAAATTTTTTCCCTTTGCTTTCTCGACGTCTATCCAGCACACACACACGCACACACACACACACACACACACACACACAAAAAAGACTTCCTTTAGAAATAAGTGATGGTGACGCTTTCCTCCGACGCCTCCGGATTCAGCAGTCCTGAATCCCACTCTGCTGTGGAGCAGAGCACAGCAGTGGAGTCATTAAAGCAGTCAGAGAGGAATGATTTCAGATCAGTCTGTCACCAACCCCTGGGTTCCTACCCCAGAGTCCTGTTAATGGGAACATTATTAAATCAGCGAGAAAAACAGGTGCCAGATTTTCCTGCAAATCAAGCAGCCACTTAATCCGTTGTTTGATTCTGCTCTCTCCCTCTCTCTTCTGTGTCCTCTGGTTCTCTTTCATCTCTGGATGTGGCTCGGCTAGCAGTAAACACAGAGCTCAAGACACAATGTCTTCATTGTGCAGCTCGACACTCGATACAAAAGTTCACACATCAACACATTTGATGAGGAGCTGGATGAAGAGGTGACAGTGTCCTTGTAAAGTCAGGGCCGTTTTAAAGTCGCATTATAGCCGGAATATTTGCGCTTTAATAGTGACTACCTTTCTCTACTGCAGAGATTCATTCAAATTCTTGCAATTCAGAGTCCTTTACAAAATAACATTTTCAGGTGAAAATTTTACATTTTGGTGGCATTTTGGCCGTCTATTTACACAACAATGTTGTTCAGGGTCACTGAAAACGTAACCTTTTTAACATGGGGGGGAAATAATTTTTATCCTGCAAACATCATGTCAAAGTGTCACCGCTGCAATAAAATTACGAATTTAAAAGAAGCACCCTGACAAAATAAACCAGGACGGTTCCAGAGCGGAGTTCATGTGCATACACTGGCTTTAACCATTTAAAATCACTGAAAGGATTGAAAAAAAAAAATCTCACTGAAGAAGTGAAACACCAGTACATTAAATTGCTGTGCGGTCAAATTTGTTGGAAAGTGCAAAACCAGAAGCATAAGAGCCTGCTTAACTAAGATGCGGTATAAAAATTTTATCAATTGCACACTTATCTAAATACATCTAGGCCCCGTTTACATGACGACATTGAAAACATTTTAATTACACAAATACGGTGCTCAGTCACTGAAAACGCAACTTTTTGAAAATGTCCCGACTTCATCCATGTAGAAACCGCGGAAACTGGAACACTTCTGAAATGCTGCTGCTGTGTACCACAGCTATCGTTATTAGTTCGCCTGCAAATGTGCAAGTTGATGGACAAGAAGAACAATGGCTCATGACTCCCACTCCCTATGTTCTTGGGAATTGGTAGTTTTATAGTCGAGTCACTCGAAAAAGTTATAACACAAATACAAAAGCGATAGATTGAAGGACTGCATTAAAAAAAATATTTTTTTTAAAAAGCACTTCCATTAAAATGGACACCTGTTCACAGCCCACTGTTCATCTCCATCATGAGATATATAATATATGTCATGGTTTCATGTCTGGTTAGTGTATCCCACTGTCTCCCTCTCTTCCTGTCAGATCATCCCTCCTTCATCATGTCAAGTTCACGTGTGCTGTTTCAAACACACACGCACGCACGCACGCACGCACACACACACATACACAGTTGTATACCTGTTATTCAGTGACACTTTATAAAGTCACCAACATGGGAGTTTTCAACCTGGTCGTTAAGTGCAGCGATGGAAAAAGTCGCATTCTTTAGTAAAAGCGTTTGTGGCTTCAGTCCAAGACATCTCTGACCTTTGGATAACGCGGTTGTAAGAAATGAAGCAAGTTTCCAGGACCCAGGATCTTCTGAGGGGATCGGATCCTTTCAAGCTTTTAGTTGCCAGGTGACAAGAGGAGAAAATATTATCCCCCGTACGGATTGACTTCACGTGTCGCTACAGACCTTGAGAGGCTGACTCCAGGTGGAGGGAGGTCTTCACTAATATTGTAATTGGGTTTTTTTCATGCACCAGTGGTTCAGCTCAACAAACAGCTCCATCTATGTAAGACGTTTTGGGATAATGAAACAAATAATGCGCCCTCTCTTCCTGTTATAACTCTCTGCTGTGTTTGGGTATTATTGTGTTCATCTAGCTGGAGAAAGCCTGAACTTTTCACGCACGTAGTTTTGAAAGGAGCCGTTGGTTTTGCCGCTGTGATAAGCTGGATTTATTCCAGGGGTGGAAGGAGAGGAGAGGAGAGGAGAGGAGAGGAGAGGAGAGGAGAGGAGAGGAGAGGAGAGGAGAGGAGTGGAGAGGAGAGGAGAGGAGAGGAGAGGAGAGGAGAGGAGAGGAGAGGAGAGGAGAGGAGAGTCAGGGATGGTGTTGTTTAAACCCCTGCTGAACTCTTCCACTCTGATCACTGGATCAGTGTGGAACTACAAACACACAGAGACCAACAAAGGAGACATTTATCCGGTGTGTGTTTGTTTCTGGTTAGCTGCGACTGCCTGAGCACACACTTCTCGCATACCAAACATGTAATGGAGCGCGCTCGCTCCCCCTAATTGTCATTCTATTTACTGCATTGGGGGGGGGGGGGGGCTTTGACTTGGTTAAACCTGCTGATATGAGACTCGTGCACTGGCTACTGAGCTCCTTCTGAAATGCAGAAATGAATCCATTCGGTTCGATAAGTGAAGAGGAAAATCCACAAAGTTTATAAATGGTGCGCTGCAGAGCAGAGGTGTCGGAAATGCTGTGTACTCCACTTCAAGTACACATTCTTTTATATGACAAATGTAACATCAAAAGTAAAGATTCAGTCTGGAAAACTGCAATGTACACAAGCACTAAAGTAAAACGTAACTTCTTGACTTCAAACTTATGTTTTGTGGTGCACTTACATGTAAGCGCAAACACATTATGGCTATTGTTACTGTAATACTATGTTACCTGAGGCAAGTTCAAGGATTAATACTGACATAGATCAGGATTGTATCATTGTTTTGATTTGCAAACTGGCTGCACTTTATGAAAAAACCCTGATTTACATTGACTTGGGAAGAACTTTTACTTTTACACACAGGAAGTACTGGCATTCAGTCATTACGGATATAAACATTGACCACTCTCACTTTACCATAGTGGCCAGTCCATCAAAAGAAAGACTGACTGCTCCACTTTCAAACTTGAATAAGTTAGTTTGATGTCCTCCATCGGTTAACCAATACATGTAGATGATGTTGTGTCAGGTGGGATTTCAGTTCATTTATATAGCAACAATAACAGTCATCTCTACAATTCGAATTCATAAGAGGAAGTATAGGTGAGAAAAGGAAACAAAATCACAGGAAGAAACCTGCAAAACTACAGGAAAGAGATAGAATGTCATATAATAATGAAACATGACTTCATGTGAGAGAGGAAAAACACCCAGTGCAGTTCTCCCAGCAGAAGTTACATTAGTAATGTTTGAATGCCAAGACTTGCCATTTCTGCTTCAGGAAAAAAAAAAAGTCAATTCAAAGAATTCTAACAATCTGTTACATGATTTTATTTAAATCGAGAAAATAAGTTAGTTACAGAATCAGATCTGTGTGATTGCAAATGGTTTCGCTGCATTATCCGGACCACTACCATTCCACCCAACCACAACCAACACCCCCGCGTGAAGATAGTTTGAAAAGTCAATGCAAATAAAAAGATAGCTTTTCCACACAATCCTGGAAAGTGCCTGAAAATGACTGTCGTGTATTTGGCGCTACATGAATAAAATTGAATTCAACCCTCCAACTAGAAATAAGTGGATCAGAGACCCGCAGTATGATCCCAGAAAAAACGTTTTCTTACTCGATACAAATGGTTTTAGAGCACATAGAAAACATGGATGCACTAGACATCCCTGTTAGTTTTGAATGTGTGTATTTATTATTTGTTTACTTCTTTGTGGTGGTGCAGTGGTGTGAGGTAGTTTGCCGGAGGTGGTTGTGTAATGTTCACTTTGCTTTTTTACAGTACTTAAAAGTCTCAAATATTGTGAAGCTAAAGTTTACATTACAAGTTGGTCTTTTACCAACAGCTGATTTGATTTATATTTTATAACTGAATCCTCCTCAGTGATTAAAACAAGAAACGTTTTGAAGAACATTGGATAGCCAAAGTACAGATATTTATCTTGACATAAAGGTGAAAAGGCTAATCTTGAAGAAAAAAAAAGTATTTGACTACAGTAATATAGCACAAATACCCGTAATCCCCAGTTTGGCAGCAGTATGACTTAAACTCGTCTGGATCCGGCTGATCTTTTGCATTTGGAGGAGCATGTTTTCTTTTCTTCTCACTAAATTCATTTTGTTGGGTGCGCGTAAATAATTGAGCAGAATAACATTACAGACAGGAAAACATTTATAATTCAGGCATTTCATGTTCAGCTTGCGCTTGCCGCTTGTATCGGTGGCGACGTATGCGTGCGCCCTTAATTTCGACTTCAAAAGTCTTTCATGCCAGAATCAGTAGAGGGTCACGGGGATGGAGCTGAGAGTGGAGGTTATGGGTAATGACAGAGCAGGGAGGGGGTAAATATCAGAGGAAGACGGGTCGCTCCTGAGGTTTGGCGGTCGCGTTGCTTGGAGGCCCCCACGTCTCCTCGACTCCCGTCAGCTCATCAAGGCCGAGTCCCTGCCTATCCCTGCTGGAATACCGCATCAAACAGCCCGGGGAGCCTTTTATCCCGAACAGAATGCCGCCTCCTGTCACAGCGGAGGCTCGGCGGCACATGGGATGGCGAAGTTTAACGCGGCGGAGTGAAAGTCGATACCCTGCCGGGGTGGCATAGCTCGAGACACGAGGGGAGGGGCGGTGGAAAGGTCACCGGGAAAAATGAGGATCTGAGACAAAACGCTGGAACCAAGGAGAAACCACTTAATGTCAGGGTTCAGTCTTTCGACCCCGTGCCAATTCTGATGTCTCACAATCAAGGCCAAGCATTTTCTTTTGGTCTTTTCCACCAATTACTGTAAAGGTTACTACGACTCGACTTCTGTACACAAATCCTCCTCCACGTGTGCGCGAGCGCGCCTCCCTCGACAAAGTCGCGAACGGCTTCCCCACGTAATTTCCTTTTGTTTTCGACCCGTAGCCAAAATCAGACATGAAAAGGCTCGACTGCACACCCCAAAGACACAGAAGAGCTCTTTGTACTCAGGCTTGTTCTGCTCCATGCCATTTTTAATCTCGGGCAGAAGGGAAGAGAGCTGCTCCTCTTATCTTAGATGACATGGAGGCTTTGCTCCCTCTCTCTGGAGCTCTCTCATCTCGTTCTTCTGAAACCTAACCCTCTTTCATGCTTTCCCCTAGTGGTGGTTGTGGTGGCAAAGCGATACGTCGAATGAGAGCGGCTGGAATTTTTGTTTAGGTTATTCCCTCTGAAGGCTGCGGCTTGATAAGTGTGAGGGTAAAGAACCGGAGCATTACCTTCGCGCGCAGTGTTTTTCATCAAGTCTGGTGGACCGAACTGTTGTCATTATTTTTAATTGCCTATTTGTTGCACAGCGCTATTAGGAGCTTATTTAACTTCCAATCTTGGGTGAAGCAGGTTAGGGGTGTTTCTTCAGCTCTCTTTGATTCCACACTTTTTCAAATGTTGCCATGAAAGGAGTTGTCTTTAAAAAATACTGGGGTTTTGTTTTGTTTTGTTTTTTTTAATTGTGGAGATAAATACAAATCATTTGAGCTGCAGTTCTTATTGAGTCAGGGAACGTTTGTGTTGCTCATTACAATAACTTAAATAAGAGTTTTGTATCAGATTTGAGTACTTTTTCCTGGTGGTAATATGAGGTACTGCAACACAAACTGCCCTGACGTCACAGTTGGTTTCAGTTCAGTCTCGCTCTGCAACAACGTTTCTTATTTACATGTTCTTTTCATTCTTTTTTCAATACATTTTATCTCAATTGCCTTTTTGTTTGTTAATTTTCTATGATGTTTTAATGTAATATCACCATGAAAGATTCATTAGCGTTCATTATTGATTTTCTGGCAGGAGCAACAGGTGATTGTTTGTGTTATTTTCAAGCAAGTTTGGTTGATGTAAAAAACAAAAATCTCTATCAAGGTTTCAAATTTACAGCAGTGGATAGTTTGCTGATATGTAATCATGAGTATTGTGAGATAGATGTGGTATTAGCTAACAAAATGCTATGGTCCTGCCCAATATGCCACAATATAAAGCATTTCACTTTCCAAATTACTGCAGTACCAATAAATGTTCCAACCAAAAATCAGTGATGCTTTGTGGCATTAACCATCACTCAGTGGTCCAGTGGGTCGTCCAATAACCGAGGGGTTGGCGGTTTGAATCCCGCTCTATCCAAGTCGTTGTCGTTGTGTCCCTGGCAAGGGACATTACCTCGTACGAATGGTGCGTCAATGATGGTGGTGGTCAGAGGGGCCATATGAGGGGTGTGAAATGGCAGCCACGTCTCTGTCAGCATGTCCCAGGACTATGGAATAATTCTGTACGAGCTTTAAGTCAAAAAAGTGCTAGCGAAAATCCAAGCCATTATTATTATTATTAAATATAGCATGGTATAGATGGTACTTTAAGATATCATGGTATACTGTATTATACCATCCAAAATGTCTTGGAATGCACTATTTCGTCTGTTTTAGAATTGATTTTAAGGTTAAGCTTTTCATGGTCTGGCGCCCAGTTATATTACTGACCTGCTGACCCAATACATCCTCAGGTGGATCTCTTCTGGTCCTCCCAAAGTCAAAACTTAAATCTAAGGGTGACCGTGCATTCTCCACCAGGGCCTCTGGACTTTGGAGTGACCTGCCCGAGGAGATAAGGCTTGCAGAATCAGTGACTTATTTTAAATCATTTTCAAAAGCCCAGTTTTATAGACTCGCTTTTCATTGAAACTTCCATTTTTAATCAAATTCTGCCCCCTTTATCTTTTTTTATGCTCTTTCTTTAAGCCACCTAGGTCAGTGGTGTTTTGTCGCCAATGATAATAATTTTTGTCTATAATTTTCCATCAGTTTAATGCTTGTCTGTTTGATTGTCCATCTCTTCTGTCTCATTCTTTGTTTGTGTTTTTAATCTGTAAGGCACTTTGTGCAACGTGTACTCTGAAAAGTGCTATATAAATAAAGCTATTATTATTATCATTATTATTATTTTATTGACTAGAATGCCATGGCACCATCAAATATACCACAGTATACGTCATATATAGTCATAAATAATCAAAACTACCAACTACGAGTTGTAGTGAGACGTACCATAGCTAACTATAGTGTACTATCGTGAGCATGGTAAAACTTCTTACATTTATTTTGAAATAGCTGTGGTGTGTCACCTTCTGTTTGAATAGATGTCTGATTTGTGTCACTTGCTGGGTTTACCCAAAAGTCAATTGTTTTAATTTTGATCTTGTTTTTCAAACACTTTTCAACCATGTGTGGAGACTAAAACTAGCGCTGCAAAAAAGACACTAAAGTCACCAAACATTTTAGAAAAGTAACAGAGCAACAAGGTGTTGTCGTAGGACTGATTAATAGATACTCCAGGGAAACTCCATGTAAGCCTAACAGCCATGAAATCTACTTTCCCCATGAGAGTTAGGGGTACATGGTGTATAAAGTTCTCGTAGGTGACAGAACAAGTCACGGCTCTTAGAAAGTTAAAGCCGGACACTTTAAAAGGAAGGCGGACTCGGTCCGATGCGTGAAAGCACCGTGTCCTCATAACATCCCGCGTATCACCGCGAAACCAAAGTCGGTCCACATGCAGAACACAACTGTATCCAATCTATTGCTACGGCGGATCTGGGTCTTTGTGACGAGGCCACCGAAGGGACTTGTTTTCCACACGTCCATCACCGGATCACACAGGAGCCTTTCCATAAGCACTATGGCTGCAATTCGTTCTGCCAATTATGATCTTCAGCTCCGTCACGGTGATGGAAGGTGCTGTTCAACAGGCATGAAAGCCAGCCTCTCCTCGACCCACCCCGACAAAGAGGGAGGCCCTCCTGACTGGGACTGGGGGTCCAGTCAAGCATTCGCTAACAGATTGGCTGGGGCGCTAACCAGTCAGGTCTTCAAAGGGACAAAGACGACAGGGAGGGGTAGAGGGGGTGGCGGTGAAGAAGAATGACCTGCCAAATGAGAAAGAAGACATATTGAAAGGGACAGAGTGGGAGAGAGCAAAAACATATTGAACCGATGGAGAAGTACAACCTTTTGACCATCTGGCTCGGCGGGTGACAACAGCCTTCATCTGTATTATTAGAGCTGTACAACACACCAAATTACTCTGTCAGGAAGATTAAGGAGAGTCAAAGGGCTGTCGAGTGGAAGGAGGAAAAAAGAAAAAAAAAAGAGCAAATTCTTCCCGTTGGGGCGACGAACACGTTAGAGAAACTTTCTCCTGCAACCGTGCGGAGCTCCATCACTTTATTTCGTCTCTAAATGTATTTCAGGCTGGGTAATGAAAAAAATACCAAATAGAAACCCAGGCAGCAGGAGCCCAGAACGCTTTCTGTGTAATATATTCTCATTTCTGTTTAAACATGGTTGGGTACATCTCCAATATGATTTCACTTCCCCCCACCGTCCGTCTCCTCCTGGGGAAGAATCTGCACGAAGCCTCGACTCTGAAAAGCTCCTTTTTGCTGCATTAATTCCATGATTGCTTAAATGAAACACTGCTATTTTCCCCACCCGGTGCTAAACAGGGATCACATCTCCGTGACCATGACTAATCTTCCGCTGCTCTTATTGTGCGTGCTGGCGTGCGCCTAATTTTTCTGGATCTTTTTGCCAATTTGGAAAACTAATTGCTTTGGCTCTGACCGGGCAAGCGGCGGAATATAATGCAGTTTAAAGCTTCATCTTTTATGCCCATAAACCCTTGTACAACACCGACTCATTAAAATGCATTAGGGAAGGTTCGTGGCCGTGTGCTGGAAGGTGATGTTCTGGACTTTTCTTTTTTTTTTGTTCTACTTGGTTGGTCGGTGATCCTGCTCCCATGGTAATCTCCACTTTTACCCGCCACTTTATTCACTTGCAAATACTCCCGGGATGAAATGGGTTGCCTTTTTGTGGGTGCATGCCGGAGCACTTCCCTCCACCTCCTCTCACTCCTGCTTGATTTTGTACCTCTCCCTCGCTGTTTTCTACCCCGCTGTCAATCCCTCCCCTCCCACTTTTCTTTTTTTTCTCTGCCTCTTTCTCCAACCTCATCTCGGTCCACATGCCCGGGGTTTGTAGATTGCTGGATTAGCACCCGGGGGGAGGTCGTCCCACTGATTGTAAGGAGAGGGACAATTGGTCCTTTAGTCTGATTGGGTCTCCAGATAGGCAACAGCCTGGATGAGAGTGTGCAGACAGGCATGAGAGGCAGAGAGCCGCGGTGACAGAGCAGAGGCAGCGCAACAAGATATATATTTATTTATATAGACGAGAGGGAGGAAGAGAGAGACGGAGAGAGAGAAAGAGACGGAGAGAGAGCGAGAGAGGGGGAAACTTTACAAAGAGGCCAGCGAGAGAGAGAGAGAGAGAGAGAGAGAGAGAGCGCGTGGACTCAAGGTGACTTTAGGGAAACTGATGCACTGCAGGCAGCAGCCTTCACAACTTTTACAAGGGAAATTTAGCAAGTGTGCAGAGAAAGGAAGAACAAAGAGATAAGAGAAGACGAGTATTTTCCACATAAGGAGGAATAGTCTTTTTTTCTTTTTTTTTTTTAAATAAGGTAAGTCATGGATTTCCTCTTCTTTCTTGAGCATTATTTTTTGACTTTCACCGGTCACATTTTGAACAGTGCCGATAAGAAATGCCAGTAAGGCTTTCAAGGTGTAAACAGGTTCTGGCAAGCCACACGCTTCCAGGGCGACTTGGGATTTGTCAGCTGATGAATGAGACACGAGGTGGGAAAATGCAGTAGTTCATGGTGGGGGTTTTTTTTGGTGCTTTTTTATGGTGTTAATTGATAAGAAGGGTTTACAGAAACAGGCGTGTTTGCCTGTCAAAGTTGGTCACGGTGAATATTCAGAGAGAAAGTGGGAGGAAAGGATGGATTGTGGCAGGTTCAGAACTTTCCGACCTCTGTTTACTATTTACACCTTTCCAGATGATTTGTTTCCCCTCTTTCCTGCTATCGAACCCATTAAGCTGTCACCTGCCTTGCAAAGCCAGCAAACAAGACGGCCGACCGGCTGACACGTGAGACTTTTCTCGCCCGTTACCAGCCAGATGCTGTCGACGAGGGATTTCCTGAAAGCGCGTGCCTCTGTTGCAGTAGCAACTTTCAGATTTCTGCGAGGGCACTGGCAGGTCACGATGTCTCGGATGACATTCCCAGGGACCATCAGGAAGCGGGATTCTTTTCCCGTAATTCAAAAGTGATTACAGGCTCGCTATTAATTTCAATGGATCCGTCCCCAAGACGCTGCCGTTTAATTTGCGACACTGATTGCAAACTTTTCCAGATGACGCTCATGCACGGTGACATCATTGCCGTGCACCAGTGGCTGGGATGAATGCCAGTTTGTGTGATTTAATTTCCCCATAAATGACAAGGCCCCTTTTATGGCCTCCACCGGGCGATGAATGAACTAAATGTGCGTCGGGGAAGGAAGGAAGGAAGGAGGAAGGCAGAAGGGAGGGAGGGATGGGATTACAGAAAAAGTTGGATACAGATGTTGAAAACCAGGGAGATATAGAAATAAGAGAAATTCAATTAAGGGTTTTTTGAATTCAAAGGGGAACTCTTACACATCACAGCAGGGAAATCTCTGCAGAAGAATACGCTTGTTGAGGTAAAGCGGGTTGGTGGTTCAATTTCCTATTTCTGCCAGTCTTTCAGAAGGATACTGAACCCCAAATTGGTCACAAAGGATTTCAAACACCTTGCAAGACAGATCTTGTGTGTGCATTGACGGATGAAGCATCTTTGAGACATGCTGAAGTGGTGAAAACATGTGAAGTCGGTGGAGTATTTGTGGGCTGCAGAAGCAGAGCAAACTTTCCTTAGTTCAAACAAAGAGAGATAGAAAGCTGAAAAGGAGGGGACGGGTAATTAAAAACACCTTACAGTAAAGGAGCAGTGTGGGGAGGGGCGGGTGAAGTCGCTCTTTGCGGCGTGCACAGCTGCACGGGGCACGAAGCCCGGGGAGCTCCCCACAATTAGAGAGGCAGGTTCAAAGCCTGCCCCCATGCCAGCATCTCTGTCCCTGGGGGGGCCAGGGGTAGAGGAATGAGGACGAATAGAGGGTAGCTGCCTCGTGCACACACACTGGGAACTTAAATTCATACCAACACACACAAACAACTGTGTGATCTTGAGAGAGTTTGGCCAGAATACACACCTCCCTCCACCCGATGCTGCCTTTGAAGGCTGCCATCTCGCCCTGCGAGCCAGCTGAGGAAACTGGGTCCTTGCTGCAGGCGCCGACGGTACAGACACCACCCACCTCCTCTTTTTCACTTTAGAAATCCACAAAACCTGGTCATTTCATCCACACATAAAGCATGTCACTGAGGAGAATGGGTCCCGCTTATTAAAAAGTCAGAGCAGCGGTGGAGTCTCAATTCAATTATGTGTAAATAAGTAAATAAACATTAGCATTGAGAAATTAAAAAAAAAAAACAACAACAACAAAAAAAACTACGCTCAGTTGAGAAATATGGCTCGTCATGGTCGGTGCCCAGGCCTGGGAAATGGAATTAGATTCAAGAGAAAAAAAACTTGCACAGCTTATTGTGTGCAGCTTATTGAAAGACACTTTTTTCTAATGCCGCCTGCTTCTGCGTCTCAAAATTTAAAAAAGAAAAAAAATTGCATCGGAGCAGCTTGGGTCAGAGATATGAGGAGCCTCGGCTCCTTCCTTCGCTTTTTCCACCGTGCAAAATCAATTGTGGTTAACAAATTGGCCGTGACGTTTCACCCTGCCAGGGTGGGTGGGACCGGGTTTCATGGGTCCACCCAGTTTCTTAAAAGGACCTTTTCCACAGTCTGGGAGGCCTCCTTTTAGAGTCGAGGTGACCAAAGTGCAGACATGACCACTGTGAAATCAACGCTTAATAATGCTCCACATAGCACTTAAACAGGGCCAAACCATGCTAATGTGCCACACACTGAGCTGGCTCAGTCAGAGAAGAGCAGGATGGTGGACATGGAGGTCTGACAGCACTGACTGCACACTGTATCATGATGTACCCAATTCATATTGAAGTGTGTGTGTTGTGGCTGATGCATGCTTTGCTTTTAATGCAACAAATGCAATATGAATGCCAAAGCTGCAGCACTAAATGCAAAAGTTGCAAACCACTCAAAGTGGTTTGTTCTCAGTTCTTGTGTGACCTTTTGCTTTTGTCATGCACCCTATGTATTTGTATTGGTTTAATGATTTTGAACACCATAGAACAAATTGACATTGATATTAGTGGCCAAGTCTAAATCCAAAAGTATATACAGTATATCTCTTCCAGATCATTACGTCTTTGTGTCATTGGAAAGCTTCTTTATTTCCCTTCAGATGGTGCCATAGAACATGCTTCCGTATGGTGGGCAGTAGTATGGGGGTTGTACCAGAAACAAATTTCCCAAATCTTTGCCAATGCCTAACAGGCTTTCTTTGCTGTGATTTGACAGTCATTCACAGGGTTGTTTTTGTCTAATTTGGGGCAGTAGCGACTCATTAATCTGAACAGGTGGAGTTACAGATTCATTTCTGCCCATCAGCCATTCCGTGGCAGTCGCTTCCAGTTTGTTTTCTCTCCACTGGAGGTAAACACTCACTCCATCTTGTTCACGTACAAACAGTTTGATACAGTCTTTTGTTGTCGGATCGCAGTCAATAGAGGAGCAGGTGGACTCCGAGTGCAATGATACAACAATATGGCCCATCATTTTCCCACGCCAGCTGCTCCCCCTGACAATCACCGTCTCCTCTACTGTCACTCAATTCCTCCCCACACAAACACCTTCTTTTCCAGGGTTGCCCTGCATTTCAAAGCATAAAACAGGACAAATTGAAGATTTATATAACTTTTTTTTGCTGAATAGCTTTTAAATAATGCAATTTTTCATTTGTATATTGCAGTCTGCCCTCTAGCCCTTATAGCCGACAGTCACTGTGATAACAATCCAATTTCATCGTCTGTCCATATAAATGTCCATGTACTTGCCATTGGTATTGTTTATAGCCTGTGGTGGTTATATTACAAAAAACAAAACAGCGCCAACTCGTGGCCTGGAATGTTAACGACACTGTTTTCTACGTTTCTGCCTTTTCCGTGTAAACCGACATCATTTTCCAAATGTTTGTTGTGTAAATGAAAAACTTAAAATGCAAAAACAATGCAGTTTCACTTGAAATGTTGAATGAATTTGTGAAAGTCCAGACTCTGAAGCAGACTTTGAAAACCACCACTGCTCTAGTATATTGATGACTGTGGGCATGTCCACCTAAGCTTGACATTGGTGCAATTTAGTTTTGACAACACAGAACTTTAACGGGGGACCATAGCTTAACTCAAATGTAATCTTCAGGGGTTTAAAGGAGTCAAAAAAAATAAAAAATACAGACTGATGGAACAAAAACTAGAACCGAGAGCAGACCTGGAAACCTTCTGCTGCATCGGTATGATGTATGGTGAGACTGGGTGTGTCCACCATCCGTCAGTTTTTGGCTGCACTCTAATGACAAATCAAAGATTGGAGGGGGTCCATAAATAATATTGGCATCAACTGATCTAATTTACTCTTTTTGGCAGTGGTTCTTAACTTGTGGTTCAAGACCCCCAACTCTCCAGTTTGGTGCATGTACAGACAGAGTGAAACACTTGATTCTTGATAATTAAATCATGTTTTAGTTGTAGACTCGTCTACGTCTTTCAAAGTCACTTCTGTTGAATAAAATATGTTGGTAAGTGTTAAAGTGATGACACCCCTGCTTCTTTCATCATTCAGAGTGTGAAAAATTACTGTAAATAGAAAGAAATATGGATTTCTGAAAGAGAAAATCTTTTTCACTTCTGAGTGCCACAAATATCACTTAATGTTATGGTCATGCAATGCACATGATTAGACGGAGTGTGAATGTTCTCATGAATTAAAAGTATCGACATGTTAAAGCAGGGATGTCAAACACAATCCAATGTCATCTGAAGTGGGCCGGACCGGTAAACCAGAACCATAATAACTTTTAAATTCAATCAAAAGGTCTATAATTTTCCTAGAATCTCAACAAATGTGAAAAAAAAAATTCTATAGCTGTTGCATTATAGGTGTTTTTACAAACCCACCATGACAGCATGACTTTGATGATGAATCTCAAAATTTTTTTTTAAATATTTTCTTTGAAATCTTTACCATTTGCTTGGTGGTTTGGCAGAGCGGACTAGAGCCTCTTGCTGGACGGTTTTGGCCCACGGGCCTCATGTTTGCCAAACCTGCATTAAAACAATGTAAACATCTCCGGAAGTCTCCTTTGTTAGTTTGGAAGCAACAGTAAAGAAATGCAGAAGTCAATATGATCACTTGAAAAGGTCAAGGTTGAGAATTTTGTGGCATGACAAAATATGTGGAAGAGAGATGTTTGAGGAAGTTAAAGCTAATGTGCATCCAAACCATGGAGGAATGTTTCATCCTGGTGGGAAAATACCTCCTAGCCTTAAGCCTGGCAAAGCTTTCTCATATGATTGCACATCATCCCTTCATCTCTTCATCTCCCCGTCGCTGCTGTCCGCCCCTCGCAGCCTGTGTGGCAAACGCCAGCTGCTTCCTAACTTAAACAAGTGGAAACACCATAAGATTAACAGGAGAAAGATGTGTGAGATGTTTTGCCAGCACAATTGCGTTGCGTGTCACCTCATTAGGCGCAACAAAACGGGGGCAGAGCGCCACGGGGTGCGAGCTGTGACCTCTGGAGGGGCGGAGCCGAGAGAGAGGGGAGCTAATTTGACTTCATAATGGCGACCAGGCTGCTTGAATAGGCAGAAAAGAGGGGAGCAGCGAGGTCAAGTGTCAGACGTCCTGCCAAACGGCCCTCGCTGGCGTTTGGCTCAACACATGCATTCGGTGGAGCCCCCCCCCGGCCGCTGACAATGCAGCCACGCCTCCCACCCTTCGCCTGGCTTTTGTGCCTCTTCAACAATGATTAACTGAGTTTGGTGATTCAGAGAGAGTCCATAGCCGCACAATGCCCCCTCTCTCTCGCTTACAAAAACATAATGGAGTCAACCCGTGAGTCAAACAGTCTCTCTTTCTTCCGCCATGCAAAGTTTCTCTTTCGTCCTGCTGACAGCCTCCCTCTCTTTTCCCCGCTTTCTGACCATAAACCCGTCCGTTTTCCCTCCCCACCATACGAGCTCATTAATGCAGGAGGAGCGCACAGATGCAGGCTTCCTCCCAATACACACTCGCACACACAAAAAACAAGACACAGATGGAAGGAGGCCATGTCGGTGCCCCGGCGCCGCATGCGAAAAGGTATCGATCAAGTCCAAATCGATGGCTTAAGAAGGATCTCCTGCAAAAAAATGTGCAGGTTTGACCTCACCCATGTTAAAGATTCCCTGTGAAATGGGGGGAGGTGGTATTTAGTGGCATGAACATTCAGACAAGAGCATGGGGCCATGGAAAACCTGCAATGTGGAAGAGAGAGAGAGAGAGAGAGAGAGAGAGAGAGAGAGAGGAAAAAATGAAAACCACACAGCACACTTGTAATGAGCGGTGTGCAGCACTGAACGGAGCTTGTAGAACATGGTGTGAGTAAAGCTGAGCTGTGGTGTTAACAGAAACACTACAATCTGAGAACATCACACCCCCGGGCCTTTAACAAGAAGTGTGAAGGAGCTCACCTCTCCACATGACGGGGAGGAAAAGGAAAGAGTGCGGTTACACTCGTACATTATGGATTTCCTTCTCGTGTCTTTTCCTGATATGAAATACACGATTGTCCCAAACTGGAGGAAAACGAAAGGGAACTCCTACAGGTTTTTCTTCTCCAGAGCTCAGAAATGTGCAGCCAGGCTTTGTTTTACACACTTTTAACAACTATTTTGAGAATTTCAGCTATTTTGTGAACGCAAATGCACTTAAACCGCTGGAAATGAGAAACTGATTACTGTCACTTTTGGAACGAAGTATTCATTTGTCATTTTAAGGTCTAATACCACTGCACATATGTAATCTTCACATTTCTTTGGTACTTTGCACTGTGTAATCGATTACAGTTACTTAGGCCACATTTACACAACATTTTCAAGTGAAAATGGAAAACGTTGCTTCCATTTCCATTGGGGGTAAAAAGCGACTTTTCTGCTACTACACATGTACACCATGGCCGTAGTAAATAGTTTTGCTGTAAAGTAGATGGACAATAACAACAATGGCGGCCTCCAGAGTGTCATGACTCCCAGTCCATATTCTCCTGGGACTTGGTAGTTTTATAGTAGAAAGTCACTGTAACGGCAAACCACCGTGCTTCATACAAATGTACTTGTACTCGCCATTGTAAATGTTTATATTGCTCTCTTCATGTGTTTGTGTGGTTTCATTACAAAAAACAACCAACAGCAGCAACGTGTTGCCAGGCATGCTAACTACATTGTTTTCAACGTTTCGGGGTGAACGGGCATCTTTGATGTTATGATGTGTCACTTGAACTGTTGTATAGACATAATAAAGACATAATATAGGCAGCACAACCTGAAAAAACAATCAAATCCAATACAGCGTGAACAAAGGTAAACACCAGCTGCCGCCCTCTGGTGGGATTGAAGGAATAGCTTATATAAATTCTTATGTGGCAACAAAAATATCTCGATATTCAGTCATTTGTGCATTTTGTCGAACTTTCTCTGTTCCAAACATTAACTTTTGAAATTGAATTTTAATGTTTTAAAGCCACATTAGAGGACGAAATGTGTTTGATGATTTACTACAGTTTTAATTAAGCATTTAGTTAATAAAGAAGCACTGTTGTGGTTTTGAACACCCTGCTCAACATGTTGTCTTAATTTTTAATAAAATGTTGTTACATTGACATGTACCTATTCCCCGTATTTCACGAGAGCAATCAAATCTCGTCCTCCTCTGTGTGACCTCAGCTGAAGTACAAGACGAACCCTCTCATTCGGCCACGATGAGGCTCACACAGTCTCCACTCATTACAAGTCAACAAAAACTCAGTTTTGCGGGGATAATCTGGAGGCAGGTGATAAAAGGAGTGACTATTTGTCGTCCACACATCTCCAACAGCCCCACAGCAAACAACAAAAGGCCGAGTCTCATCCTGTCCTCTTCTTTCTCTTCTTCCAGGACAGCAGTGGGAAGTACAAGGACACAACTGCACCAGCGGGGGGATTAAACAAAGAGGAAAAGCCTTTTTTTTTTCCTTCTTTTTTTGAAAAAACACAACGCTGCACTTCACAATGGGAGTTGGATTGCATCGTCCAGGCGTTGCCAGCACGTTGCTCCCTGTGGCCCTAGGTGTTTTGACCCTGCTGCCTCTCGGCCTCATGGGGAACCGGTCAGAGGGAGGAGAGGCGGCGAGCTCGGCGCTGCTGCAGAGGGTGAAGCGAGGCTGGGTGTGGAATCAGTTCTTTGTCCTGGAGGAGTATACTGGGCTGGAACCGCTCTACATTGGAAAGGTCAGTGTCGATGCTGCACTGTATACACACACACACACACACACACACACACACACACACACACACACACACACACACACACACACACACACACACACACACACACACACACACACACACACTTGTGTTTTCATGTGCTTCACTGGAAATGTTGTTCTTTTGATGCGCTGAATAGCCGTCGTGGCCTGTTAGCTCGAGCAGAGCTGGACTGCCACTAAAGGCTTGAAGATCTGTGCGTGTGTGTGCAGCAACTCTTGTTTCCAGGTTCGATGCAGAAGAGTCCCCTCACACAGGAAATTCTCTCTTTCACACACGCACACACACACACACACACACACACACACACACACACACACACACACACACACACACACACACACACACACGCACACACAAAGGTAAAACCAAGAAGAAATGCAAAGCGTACAAGTTTTCTTGCCTGGTTCGTAAAAAATGTTTCACTCAATGTAGCTGATAAACTCAATGTAGGTGTTGCAAAGCCAAACAACAGGGAAGCTCTGCAGCCCAGAGGTTACATGTAACTCTGCTCGAGCTGAGCACATGAATGCAAAAAAGTGCATCATGTGTGGGCAGAGGCAAATTAAAAGGGAAAAAAAAAAATCTCAATTTAATCCCTGGATGCACTACAAGCTAAGGCGGCCTCTCTTGGGTCCACTTTGAACGGCAGCCAGACAGCAGTGATTGAGTTAATTGACTCTAACCGAAGCTTCGCCCGGCCTCTCTCCCTTCAGAGGCAGGCGGTGCATCTGCAACACCACGGACGGGCTCTGAAAAGAGCCGCTTGCAAAAGAGCGCTCAGGCTTGATGAAGTGAATTGAACAGTCGATCAATGGTTGTGAGGCCAATCGGAGACACAACAAAAACCCTCCTTTAACACCACCGGGCTTTGTCAATCATAAAATTGCCATACAATCCGTGCAGATTATTCAGAAATAATCAATTGATTTCATGTTTTCAACTCAAGCAAGTATAAATGCTTTTAAGAAATAACCAGCAAAACAAAGGCTGCCTTTCTAAATCAGCCCTGTCGTTTGAATTTCAGACAACCATAAAAACAACAGAAACGTATTTTTTTATTTCATTCTCTCAATAAAAAAAAATCATGATGCAAACAATTGCAACGCTGAGTTTTAAAACGTCTTAGTTGAATAGACGTGAATTAAAAGGGAATGTGGGTGTGGTTCCAGGACGTTGAAGGGGACAATAATTCTCCCAAACTCCCCAAGACCCTGGAAACCCAGGTGTCATCCTTAGGGTCAATCCTATAGCTTATCTGACATTTCTCCACAGGAGAAATAAGCACCTCTTAAATATGTAATCATGACAAGCACTGAAGATAATTGACGTGTTGATAAAAATGTCACACTTCACTTGACCATTAACCTGCTGTATTCATGCATACAGAACAGAGACCAGCTAAATGTGTCATAAGTAGGTGTGTCCATTGATAGCCACTTTAATGTGTGTGTGTGTGTGTGTGTGTGTGTGTGTGTGTGTGTGTGTGTGTGTGTGTGTGTGTGTGTGTGCGTGTGCGTGTGTGTGTGTGTGTGTGTGTGTGTGTGTGTGTGTGTGTGTGTGTGTGTGTGTGTGTGTGTGTGTGTGTGTTATTTTGAGTGAATCTTCAATGGTTTAATGTTCCTTTTAAGAGAAACAAGCTTGATTGTGTTGTTAGTTGGTGGGATGTCTTGTCAGCGTGTGACTTTTCAGTGTGTGTCGTTTCCTTTGGTGACTGTTTCTCCATGTAAACGGATGATATTTGTTGACTTGTTCCTTATTTAACTGGGCGCGACTTAAGTATGTTTCGTAAAGTGAACATGTCTTGTTGCCAAGTTTCTTTCTGAGGATCTGTTTCTTGTAAGTGGGCGTGTCTTGTGGGTTTGTATCTGAAAGTAGGATTGTCTTCTGGAGTGGGCGTGTCTTGTGGGATGGTTTTTTGAGTGGACGGGTCTTGTGGGTTTGTTTTCTTTTGAAGTGGCCATGTCTTGAGGACTTATTTCTTCTTCAGTGGCCTTGCCTTTTGAGTCTATTTCTGAAAGTAGGTATGTCTTGTGGTTTACTTCAAAGTGGGCGTGTCTTGAAAAGAATGATAAGAGCAATACCACAAAGTAAATATAAACTAATGTAGAAAACAGTATATATAATTCGACAGTAAGTGGTGTATACAGAAATATGCATTATAAACATTGAAATATTACGAACTATATAACTGAAAAATACGTATACGTACTTGCGTATGAGATATCCTCCAGCAGATATTGCAAAAGCATGTGCACCGAGATAAAAGAAGGGTCTTGGGGAAGCTGTAAGTGGGAAAAAATGGGTAATTTCTGCCTCTGTGGCCTGAAAAATTCCTTGTAGTCAGTGTAGCGTATTCAGCTCCTCTTTCCCATTTCTTTACGGCTGCTTTTCACTCTAATTTTTCCAAGCTGAATGGAGTAAATGATTCCGACAGGCTGGGCTGCTACCCAGAGAGCCACTCTCGGCAAAAAGAAAGACCATTGTTGGACATGACAAAGCTGGAGAGAGCCATCCTATAAGCCTCCCTCTTTAGATTCCTTCCCTTCAGCTCAACCAGCCTCGCCCATCCTCTGTTGGACAACTTAGTATTCAGAGCTAACCGGGATGTCGGCAGCCTTGAGACTGTAGCAGGTAATTGATAGCCTGAGTGTCAAACTCCTCTCACAAGCTGGGGAGGACAGGAAGGGGATCAGAATGGGGAAAAGGGCGGATTGAGGCGGAGGAAAAGGAGCCGGCGGTCTGAGATGTATCACCACCGAACACGGAGCTGAAGCCAACAATCAGGTGTTGATTAGAAGGAAATCTATTCTGGGCTGAGTGAGGGTGGGCACGTTGTCCGGAGAGATAGGAGAAGGTCTATTGTGTGCAGCTCAGCAATGAGAAGTATTGTGAAGACTTCTGCTGCTGGACTACCACCGGCATAACAAGAAGAAAAAGTTTTTAGGCTTCTTTTAATGCCGTCTGCAGCTCAGACCTCGGCTCCCATCACACTTAGCGGCCTCAGGATGCCAAAAGGCCAGAGGCTGAAAGAGTGTTTTCAAATTGAATGCTGCGTTGTGCGCTTGCCACACATGCCTGGTGATTACATATGAGATGGATGCGTCAATGGGGGCATTTAATTTCACTCGGCGAGCGTGACGACACGAAGCACTCATCGTGCGCCGAGGCCCCTCTAAGTACAAAGTAAAGACTGATTGCACATCAACAGGCTGGCATTTGCACTTACGGGCCACAAAAGGCGTCTGATTGCACTGCAAGGGTCCATGGCAACAAACAGGCTGTAAGCAGTGATTACATCTGTGCTTACTGCTACAGTCTTATGGTATAAGTAAAAACACAGCACCCCTGGTTCAAATACCAACATAGGTCAAATTGCAAGTTAAATATGGACTTTTTTAGCAATTCAAATTATCAATAGAAAATGTATTTCTGAAAAGAAAGTTGTGGGAGTGAGACAGAATTGTGTTTGTCAAAAAGTACATACATCCCTTTAAGAAGCTGGAGAATATCTTTAAATCTGTAATTCAGACAAAGCAAAAGGACATTGGGAGTAAATAACTGTTCAAAATAGTTGTTACAATTGTAGTTATGCATCTTCAGAAATGCAAGTACACATTTGGTGTATCTTGTGAAACCATTTTATTGGTCATTTTAAAGTTTAAACATGTTTTCCAGATCCAGTCAATTTTTATTTGAAAGGCTAAAAAAGCAATGGTCACACCCTAATTCTGGGGTCTGAGTTTTATTCCTCTGCTCCTCAGTGAGAGGAACACATGTTTACTTGGATGGAGATCATGTGTGGGACTTGGACTCGCTGCTTTGTTTTTGGCATCAAAGACTTGTTTGGTTGTCTTCTGCATGTGTGTGTGTGTGTGTGTGTGTGAGATCGCTGTGCTGCCGCATTGTTCTAAAACTGTTAGCCGTGACCTGATTTAACACCCTCTGAAGCATGTCACTGCCCTGCTACATCTGGACTGTAACATTTCTCCTTTTCTTTTTATTATGAGTTTAAACTGCTGTGACATTTGCTGCTGCAGGTTTGAAAGGAAAGTGCTGCAAGATTGAGTGGTGAATTATATCAATTAAAATGTCTGCACTTATGGTGGATGGGTTTATTTTAAACTTGATGTCATTTTCTAAATCGCTGATTGTTCCTTCACTTTAAAGATTACATTTGCTCAGAGGTCTGTTAACTGTGTACTCAGGCATCAATCAAAAAACTATTTAATTTATCACCCTCCGTCTGCATTTGTGCTGTTAATATACACTAAAAAGTATGTGTAAGTTAAAACTCATTAACTATTCCCCCGCCTGTTGATCACTGGACTTGTGCTTGAGTGGACGCAGCTGCTTTTGTATAAGGAGTCAGTTCACGTAACATTTTCAAGTTAAAACACAAAACAAAACTTTCAATGCATTTTGGGAGTCCATCTCCACGACAACGGGGCTTGGAGCCACTGAAAACAACTTTTTGAGTCTGACTCCCAAGGTGGAACTTTTTGAAAATGATCCGTCGTTGTTATAAACGGGCAAAACGGACACTTGAAACACTTCATCCTGAGCAGATGAAAATGTATTCCACTATATTGTGGCTCACACAATAAATCCAAGAACAGCTTTGGCATCAGCTATAAAAAGTCTCTCCATCATTCAGTTATGTACACAGTGCCTGCTGCAAAATCAATACCCAAGTTCCTATCTGGTCTGGATTATTTTAACAGTACATTTCTTGTTATTGTACTGACTGATTGGTCTCAAGAGCTTTTATAGCTATGGTGCCAAGTCTAAGGCTTCTCTGCACTTATATTTCAACATCTTTTCCCACTGAATAAATGTGATCGACGGTGTGCGTAATTCACGATGCAATAGAGGACATAAGGTAATCAGATATCAAATAGGGGCGACTCTACTGTAAAAACATCCATACAGTATTTGAACATCTTATTTGTTGCAATCCCAAAATGTAAGATCTCAACCAGCAAAATTAAGACTTAATTACAACTTTGTTTGATCTGGAATTTGAATGATGAAATTCTAAACTTTCAAAGTGTACAAAGATCCAGAGGAAGCCTGAGAAGAAGATCCACTGCAGTGACCTCCCGTGGGGAACTCCTCACCAAAGAAGAAACTTCTTTTAACACCTAGGTTCTTTTGATACAACAACGATAGCGAGGAAACGGATAGACGACAAAGTTGGTTATTCCTGGTGACCCTCAACTATAAAACTACTAAGTGCCAGGAGAGTACGAACTGGGAGTCAAGACACTCTGGAGGCAAACATTATTGTTATTGTCCATGGACTCATGCACGTGCAGAACGATTTACTGCAGCTGTGGTGCGCATGCGCAGCAGCAACATCTCCGAGCCCGAACGTTTTCTAAAAGTTGCATTTTCTGGCTCTGAACACCGTTGTTGTGTAAGCGGAAACCCCGAATACAACAAAAATGTTGCGTTTTCACTTGAAGATACTTGCAAACAGGGACTTAGAGTCCCATTGTGGGAGTGAAACAGAAAGTATTTGGAAAACAAAAAGAGCAACATGCAAACTCCACACAGAAGGACCCTGAATCTGATATATTCTGGCTGTGTGCCAACATGGCTGTGCAGCCCGGCTTATATTTCTGTTCACCGTTATAGTCGTGATGCATTTTAGTTCGAATGTATCACCTCTAACCTATACATCATTTCTTCTATATACCGACTCGTAAAAATGGCTTTTATTTATACTTTTCTTTATAGAACAGTATGTTTGACTGCAGCTAAAAGTTGCTCTTGGGAAGTTTATTGTCTCCAGAAACGATGAACTTGAACTGAAGTCCTTGTAGTCCTTTATGGCTT
This sequence comes from Blennius ocellaris, assembly GCF_963422515.1. Lineage (NCBI taxonomy): Eukaryota > Metazoa > Chordata > Actinopteri > Blenniiformes > Blenniidae > Blennius > Blennius ocellaris. The sequence goes on from NC_137668.1 coordinate 8,920,684, forward strand.
TGTGCTCTTGCCAAATCCAAGATATCCAAGTTGAAGATTTATCAGTCTGTAGCATATCTGAAGTCGTGCTAAGAGGTGAGACTTTTGTGGAGGAGGTAGGTGTGCTAAATCATGTAAGAAACTGTAGGCCATCTCCAGAATTGCATTGTCTGAGTTGTATTTTGGCTTTGAAATGGATAAAATTGGTGACATTATGTTGCCTGGCATAATAACCAAGCATCATGAAGGTTAGTTGGTCACATATCTCAATTTTTAAAACCAGAATCCCCCCATACAACCAGCTTTGATTTGGTTTTAAAGTTAAACTCCTAAAGTAGTGGTTGCCAGGTTTGTTTGTTGCACTGATAAAACCTTTGACTGACCCCTCTGTGAACTCCAACAGCTCCACTCAGACATGGACAAAGGCGACGGCTCCATTAAGTACATCCTGACTGGTGAGGGCGCGGGCACCACCTTCACCATCGACGACAGCACCGGTGACATCCACGCCATCCAAAGGCTCGACCGGGAGGTGAAGTCCCAGTACATCCTTCGCGCCCAGGCCCGCAACCGCCTGACGGACCGGCCGCTGGAGCCCGAGTCCGAGTTCATCGTCAAGATCCAGGACATCAACGACAACGAGCCCCGGTTCCTGGACGGGCCGTACCAAGCGACCGTGCCAGAAATGTCCAGAATAGGTGAGGGGGCAGAGAAAGGAAGGGCAGGCAGATGGACGGAGACAGGAAGTGAATTGTTAGATTTTTTTTTTTTTTAAAGTGGGGCTGCTGGGAAATTGCAGCCTTGGTGAACAATAGCAGAGCCCTGCAGAGCCATGGCTGCTGCTTGTTCTTACACACTCGCCTCCATCTGCCTCATTCACTATTCATAAATGGGTTTTTTTGAAGTGAAGAAGGGTTCATTCGTGACCACTGACGGAATGAAAGAAAAAAAAAAAACCCACCCAACCAAAATGATGCTTATGGTAGATGTAATGATAAGGAATTCTGTGTTTTCATCTCAGGAACGTCAGTGATCCAGCTGACCGCCACAGACGCAGACGACCCCACGTATGGAAACAGTGCCCGGGTGGTCTACAGCATCCTGGAGGGCCAGCCGTACTTCTCAGTGGACGCCAAGACCGGTACGGCTGCACATGTGGTTCAAAAACCCATTACATAACCATGGCAACCAGTGTTTTGTTGTGGTTTTGGTATTTTGAACCAGAAATCAAATGAGGCAAAATATTTGCACTCTTTATTAAAGAGATGTCAGTAGTATTAAAGTAGAAATACTGACAATCCTATGTCAAATTACTCTGATATAGGAAGTACTCATTTACCTTAATGCAAAAGTACTCATAGGCAAGTAACGTAAGACTCTGGGAAAAGTATAAGAAAAAAACACTCTTACATAATTAAATGTACTGATCCACATGTTTCAAAGGAATTTTTAAAAGGTACAAATACAGAGTTAACCCAATTCCATAAAAGTACTGATGTGAATGTACTATATTCAAGTAAGATAGGACTGGTTACAGTTAAGAACTGAATGAATAACTTAAGTAAAAGTACTGACACAATACAAAAAAAGTACTTCGGTAAAGGCAGAAATACTGATTCAACTCATTACTGTAAAACTGAATATTAATCCCAAAATGTACAACAAGGAATAGGAATGCTGTGAGATGATCTGTCCTCAAAGCTCAGTCAAGTGTCCACTTTGCCGTCTGTGTCTTGTTACAGTCCGAGTTCAGCCGTCCGCAATTCAGTATGAAACGTGGGATGTCAGTATGCCTCCTGTTGTTGCTAAGAGACGATCCAACACTGAAACACCCCGCTCCTTTGTTAGGATTGACCGTAACTCCCGGCACTCCATGGAAAGGACGTGCGAAGCTCAAAGTGTGACTTCTGCGTGGAACATTGGGACAGATTGAGACAGACGGGTCTTCGTTAGCATGCCGAACGAGCGGCGGGAGACTTCCTCGCATAATTTTAGCCAAAGCATACATAATAGAGCCTCACATTAATTATATTCTTTTCTGATGTTAGGCTTCTGAGACATATAACGCCTATTTAACCAGGATACAGGTCGTGCAGCATTTTTTAGCATAAACCTCACAGAGCTAATCCAGACTTTTTGAAACACTGCTACTGTGCAAGTCACTTTCTATGCTATTTGAAGATTATCACAAGCATACCTTGTGAAAATATGAAACAGTACGTTTAATGTAATCCTACGCCATTTTATCAGGGTTACTGTAAAAATAAAGTCTGATTCAGATGTTTTTGTATCCTGAGCTGAGATAGTTGGTGTGGCCCAGATGAACCTGGAGAAAATTAAATGTTATTACTTTATTTAATTTGTTTAAATAAGTATTACTGTAAAACGAAAGTCAGTATAGCTGCATTTGTATTTATATATTACCGATATAAGGTGTTTGTCAGCCATTTTCATTTTGCTTGACATATTTAACTTGTGTAATACTGCGAAGAGTTTTATCCTGCACTGAGAACCGTGTCACCTCATTCCATCCTGCCATCCTGTCATACGTCATATACGTACCTCGTCTTTATATACCACCTCCGCCACATCACCCAGGGTTTGTCATGTCTGCCATTGTCGAAATCTTGCACGAATCCATCTCCTCAGTTTAATGAGAGCAAACCTGACTTTGTCCGCACAAGCCCCCCGACTTCAACTCCATGCAACACCTTTGGCATGAACGTATGAACTGTATCACACTCTCCTATCTGCTCAATGTGGGGTGGGAAACCCTTCATCTGGGGAGAAAACATGCTGTCCACAAACTTCTATCCTCTCTGGGAACAAAGCAGAAGTTAAGCGTTCGATCCAGAACACTCGCTCATAAAAATTGAAGCATACAGAATGTGTAATTAAAGCAGAGAACTCTCCTTTAGATTAAGCTGCACTACAGAAGGTTTCACAATTCCGACGGCAACCGGTTTGTTTCGCAGAGTATTGTTTAGCACGGACTCGTTTTTAAGTACAGAGACGTCCCTCTCTGTACATCCCCCACAGACCACAGCTGCATTTTCTCGACAATGAGGAGGTTTTTAACAGTGCAACAGTTAAACACGTAGAGTACAGCTCGGTGCCGCTAGGATACTCTCCTGTTCCAACCCCAGAGCACGAAACAACACTTGACCTTGACTGAATTGTGCAGCACACAATCGGCCCTGTGTATGGAGTTGTTCTCTTCAGTAAAGGCGCACAGATGCAATCCAGACAAAAAGTGCGGCGCTGAAATCCGGTGGAGCTGCGAGGTCAAGGCCGGACTAACCTCTTCACGTTGATTGTCACTGGGAAACCTACACGTCGTCCAGTTTGTCCTCTTTTAATTTTGAATAAAAAAAATTTTTTTTTAAATCAAGGCCAGGTAGTTACAGCTTCACAGAGGCAGTTGCTTTACATAGTAAATTTTTTTCCTGATCAAATATGAATAGTACTATTCTCCTGTTGCAACCAATGAAATCCAGACTTAAAAGTATTCTCATTCAAATAAAGACTAAATGAACTTGTGAACCCAATCGGTCTGAATACAAGACAAGGTCACCGTTTACAAGCCTGGAGAAAAGGGTTTTAACACCAAATGTTATTTCTAAAAAAAATAATAAAAAAAAAAGCGTTATTTCAATGTGACTAAAAATCCATTTACATGCAAACACATTCAAACAACATGGACGCCTGTCTTTTTATTTCCACGCATCCAATTCATTAGACGAGTGTTCAGCATTCGGTCCACTCTCAGGCCCCGTTAACAAGATGTTCCAAGAGAGAACGCATTGTTTTTGCGCTTTCATTTCAGAAAGGTTTTCCACTTTCACCGTAATGTTTTGAAAACAATGTCCATTTTTACACAGTAATCACAGAAACTCTGAAAACGATGTTGTTCTCATACTGGGCCACGAGTGAGTACTGCAAAATCAACATGGAAGAAGAGTAGAGCTCATTCTTAGAGAGAAGATGGATGTCAGTGAGAACTTTATGATGATAACAGCAGGAGGTAGCACTAATATAACACTAGGTGACAGTGTTCACCTAATGTCTGAGCAGCTCGCTCAGGGGTTTACCGATCACATCCAACATGTTCCTCTTCTTTCTGAGACCCCTGAACTGTTGTGATGAAGAACTCGGCATAACACCAGGGAAGTGAATATTAGACCCCGAATATGTGATTACCCCACTTTTCCAGACTTACTAGCAGAAAAGAAAAGAAAAAACAAATCTTGGACACATTTGGGAGGAGGTGATGTATACAGAACACTTTAAAATGCAAGTGTTAACGTTTTTTGCCACTGGTAACTATAATTTTGGTGTGTTAAAGCCAATGATGGAATAACTTGCCGGTGATGTAATAAAATGGTGAAAACAAAATTCTGAACCAGAACGTATATCATTAAATATGACAACCAGATCGCCAACTATACCCATTTTTGTTCAGCAAACTGTATGAAAATACTATATAGTATCATTAAGTTATTACATTATTGGCTGTATAGCCTTTAAAATGCAAAATGATCTTGTCACTGGCCATTTTTACATTATCGGTTGCAGCATGTTTATGTTATTATCTAAACTTCACCATTTTGATTTGTTAAAACCAAGAACTGACACAGTTTAGGATCCCTGTGAGGGGTTAAGATCAAGCCACTTTGATGAATGAATGGAGGAGAAATTACAGATATTTGTTGCCAAACGCAAGGAGAAAAGGGAAAAATACTCAAAACACCTGAAAATATACCAAAGTACAAGAACACAATACACATTCTGTGATTTCTCAAACTTTTAAGTGTTTCAAATGTGAATAATCCATGTTTTGCATTCCCAAGTTGGAAAGTCACAATCAGGTTTCTACCCATCAAACAGTTGCAATTACAAGCAGCTCAACTGATTAAGACAATTGTCCGTTTAATGTGAATATAAAGTGTAAATTGCTCTGGACAAAAGCCTCCAAGAAAAGCTTTTGTGTGAGACGTTTAACCCATTAAGGCCCGAGGCAACAACATCATCCCTCTGTGATTGTTTGCAAGCGTCTCCTTTTTAAGACCGGATGTGATTGCCATTTTTACCACATCCTGATTACTATGCACTTTATGGGACTCGGCTCTTTAAAACAACGGCATCATATAAGTGTGGAGAGGACTCCATGTGCTGTTCCAGATCTTAATGGATTAAGAAATCCAGCGAGAGAGATACAAAAGAATGGAAAATGCTTAAAGCTCTGATATGTGCCCACTTGAGTGAGGAAACCTTGTAATTTGTACTCTTTTAAAAAAAACCTTTCTTTTCTTTTGCTTCTGAACAGCACATTAACATCAGTTGGACAGTGGATGAGGCTTCCAAATCAAGCTGCAAATTGAGATGGAAGCAAAAGTGGATGTGTGAAGCAAAATGGAACCAAATCGGATTGACATTTTTTTGGAGGGAATACAAAAATATAAATAGACAGGTTTTAGACAATAATGAATGTTTCAAGTATGTTGGATCCTACTTTTCTGGTTGAACATCCAGCCTCTAACTGACCCCATCAACGTATATCATTTATTGATGATGGATCAAATAGTGCTGAATGCGTGTGCTGAATATTCAGCAACCAAAACGAGATTAGACAATGTGCACAAGTTAAAGCAGACTGATTATTACTTGGAGTCCCAGAGTAGCACTCTCACCTTCCGGCAGCTTCCCTGTAGCAGCTCTTTGGTCCAATGAGAAGTAGTCAAGGTTAACTTTGAATTGGATGGATAGAATGTTGATAGATAATTTCCCCATGGAGATCAATGAAATATACTTTCTTCCTGAGGCTTTCGTGTGCAGAAACTCAAATATTTAAGTTTTTTTTTTTTTTTGTTTCAGAGAAGACCATTTCAAATCAAGCTCTTCTGTTGGTTTTCCGCTCCTTCTGCCTCAAACATTTCCATTAAAAGAACAGGATGAGAAAATGTCGTCCATCGAGAGCCTTGACACTCCGGAAGATCACGGCTCTGACATGTGGCCTCAATCTGTGCCGCCAGACCTTCGCCAACCACCTTTACCCTTTCTCATGTTGTGTGTGTGTGTGTGTGTGTGTGTGTGTGTGTGTGTGTGTGTGTGTGTGTGTGTGTGTGTGTGTGTGTGTGTGTGTGTGTGTGTGTGTGTGTGTGTGTGTGTGTGTGTGTGTGTGTGTGTGTGTGCACGTGCTCTCAGGTGTGGTTCGTGTGTCCCTGGCGGACATGGATCGCGAGATCAGAGAAAACTACACTGTGGTCATCCAGGCCAAGGACATGGGCGGTCAGCTCGGGGGTCTCGCCGGGACCACCACCGTCAACGTCACGCTGAGCGATGTCAACGACAACCCACCCATGTTCGACCAGAGTGAGTAACACCCTGCTCTTGCTTCCTGCAGATTCCACATCTTTTTTTCTTTTTAAATTTCATTTGTTTGCATCAAATCTGGATAGAAATGTCACGATAAATTCCACATGCTGCCATTTCTGAATGTGTTCCAATACATTCATGTATATTTTATGTTTTGTTTTGCACAGTGGGAGGGTGTTATTTTATTTTCTTGTTGTATTTATTTCCATTCTGTGCCAAAAGCTTTAAGAAACACTTGTCCTTTCAGAAAAGAAAAAAAATCTAAAAATTTCATGAAAAAAGAAAGAAATAGTAAGGAATACACCCTTCAGAATCAGTTAAACTCTGATATAAAATCTGTACATGGAGCTGTAGTAAAGATATCTGAGGCCAAAACTCTAAAGAAATCCTAACAGAGGCGTGAAATGAGCCCAAGGTTGAGTTTTCATACTGTTCTTACATCATGCCTGCACAGTTTTGTCTGAAGACATACAGATCAACTACCTCAGTACACAATGTGTAGCATTAAAAGGAAAAGATATGTGTGCATTGTGAAAGAAAAACTCAATCTCCAGCAGCGTTTTCACCATCTAATCAAACAAGTTGGATTTTTCAAAAGTTGGGGGCAGTTTTTAAAAACTTGCTTTTTTTAGTGGCTCTGAGCACCATTGTCATGTAAACAGAAACCCAAAATGCTTCAAGGGTGACCACAGCTGGTCATGACATTGGCATGTTTAATTCTTACCTCGGATGATTTTCCTGGCATGATCAGGGCAGTTTTGTATTCATGGTCGGGGACCTTCAGTGGGATTTGAACCAGTGACCCAGTGGGTTACATTTGCTCTTCTAAGAGACAGCGGCTGGTAAAGACAAATTGGGTCTGCGACATCTGAAAAACCTCGGGCCCACGTGTTTTTAAAAGCATGGCTCCGGGTCCAGTTTCTCTGGATCATCCCAGTCTTTAAACCTTATGTCCACATCTGGCCCCCAGTTGTTCACCCGCTCCTCCTCTTCCTCCCAGACGCCCCATGCTGTCTCTCTGATTATCCCGATTCCCGCTCCTCTCATTACCGTGCTCCCGAGGTCAGGGGTTGTGGACTTCTGTCCGCGGTCATCCCAGCTCGGACGACTGGTGGCTCTCAGACAAAAGAAAACACCCGCCGCCCTCTCCCACCTCCACCACCAGTCCAATTAGGGCCATCACTCCGAAGGAACTCTGATCAGTAGTGAGGAGCTTCAGGGATTCCCCTCTGTCGAGCACAATGTGCAGGCATTTCGCTTTGGGCTGCGGGGAGCGCTGCAAATTGGGCAGCTGTCACCTCTTCTTTGAGGTTAAGCAGTAGATGAAATTCAGGAAGACCCAGGAGACGCCGCATAACTCAATCGCGAGGCGTTTATTCCCTGCTCCTCATTCTGAGGGCACCTTGTCTGCCGGTGACGATGGAAGGAGTTTGGCTCCCTCTACAGGACGGAAGGTGGAATCAACGTGTGTGTGTGTGTGTGTGTGTGTGTGTGTGTGTGTGTGTGTGTGTGTGTGTGTGTGTGTGTGTGTGTGTGTGTGTGTGTGTGTGTGTGTGTGTGTGTGTGTGTGTGTGTGTGTGTGTGTGTGCGTGTGTGTGTGTGTGTGTGTTTCTACAGGGTTGTACCAGATGAGCATACCGGAGTCGGCCCCTGTGGGCTCGGTGGTTGGGCGGATCTGGGCAAAGGACAGGGACATCGGGGTCAATGCCGAGATGAGGTACAGCATCATAGATGGAGATGGGAGGGACACCTTCGACATCAGCACCGACCCCACCAACCTCTTCGGCATCATCACAGTGAAAAAGGTGCTTGGGTTTGGACCCGTTTTTTTTTTTTTTTTTAATATAAATCCTCTGACACTCCACCACTGTGTAACTTCTTATTTCCAGTTCAACGTTCCCTCCCTTCTCCCCCTCCAGCCGCTGAACTTTGAGAAGAAGCCCAGTTACACCCTTAAGGTGGAGGGAGCCAACACCCACCTGGACCCGGGCCTCCGCCACCGCGGGCCCTTCACCGACGTCACCATCGTGCACGTGAGCGTGGAGGACGTGGACGAGCCGCCACTGTTCGACTCGCCGCCGTACTACGCGGAGCTGCCGGAGGACGCAAAGGTCGGGACGGTGGTGAAGACGGTGTCGGCGAGGGACCCGGACGCAGCCAACAACACCGTGAGGTGAGCCGAGGCGCCAGTCCAACAAACTGGGGACACACTCCCTGGATTCACATTTGGTTAAAAAGTCCCATTTTTCTTGATTTACTCACACAACAGCTCCATTTATAAAGACATGCACCGATCAGAGCTATTCAAGAACATTTTAATAGTTTAAACCAGGGGTGTCAAACATAAGGTCCGTGGTATGAAACTGGCCCACAAGAGGCTCTAATCCAGCCCAATAAACCACCAAGTAAATTGTAAACATTTCTATGAAAACATTGTTTGAAAACAAATTGGAAGCACAACACAAGCTGAGATATCGGAGATGCTGACATGAAAGGTAGCAAACTAGCATTAGCCTCAGAAGCCATGCTGTCAGGATGAGTTTGGAGAAGTTTTGGGGACTTTCACTATATTTTGTACCAGAAGTCATCATCAAAATTGGCGTCATGATGGGATTGCAATCATTTTTGGTGCAAATTGTTTCATTTTTGTGAACACCACATGTACTCTCCACTACAAAAACGGGGGGGGAAAAGCATTAAATTCTCATATCTAAGGGTTATTATGGCACAATTAACTGGTCCAGTCCACTCAAAATTAAATTGAGCCAAATGTGGCAACTAAACTAAAATGTGTTTGACAACCTAAACCCACTGTACAACAATGGTATATGATCAAAAGTATTACAAAAGTCATACAAGCATCTTTATAAAAGAGTCTTTAAATTAGATAACTTTCACACTAGATATTTGCAAAAGCTCTACTCACAGCTGTGAGTTATTAAGAACTTAAGTACAATGATTTGTTTTTCTTTCATAATTCATTTATTTGAGGTTCACATTTAGAAAAAAATCATCCACGTGAACTCCTATCTCAAAGTTTTGGAAAAGAATTCCATCATGCCAACAAAGTGCAATCATTAATGTTAAAGAAAGATTAGGAAAACAAATATTGTTCCTGTCGGATAAAAAAGAATAGCCCCACACAAGTTTTTAATAAAGGACATTATAGCTGTTTTTATAGTATTGTGATTATTGTTATTGAATAAAAATGTATATGCATTTGAAAAACTACTCAAGTGTCTTGACTTACTCACTCTTGTTTAGATGCTCAGACATTTCAGGATCCGTGTGTCTCTTTAAGAACCTATTATATTCAACACTAATTCCAAGGATATTTACTAGAGATGGGCAAATGAAGCTTCAAAGCAGATTCATGAACCACTTTCTATATTTTCTGACTCCACCAGGTGGCACTCTTGGTTTGAAGATAGAGGCTGAAAGACTGTCAATGAAGTGTGTTTTCAAACATTTATTGAACAGAGAGTGCCATCTAGTGGCTTCAAAACATATAGAAAGTGGTTCATGAATCTGCTTTGAAGCTTCATTTGCCCATCTCTAATATTTACTAAATATAGAGTAAAAAATTGTGAAAATTGTGAAACATTCCCAAATAAAACATTCATCTGCCAGTATACTACAATATTATTCAAATTAACACAAATTACGCTTGGACAACGCAATAGTTAAAGAAAACTAAAATATGAGAACATACTTAAAAAATGATGTGACAAAATGTAAATATGTGATTAAGAAATGTAATATTTGACTAAATCATAATCATAATGTGTAGTTTATCAACAATGAAATGTTTTAATAATGCATAGGTTTTATATAGTGCTTTTTCAGGACACAAGATGCTTTTGTTCATCAAAATCAAGTATCAGACGTACTGACCGCTTAATTTAGTGTTACTGTTACAGTAAAGGTCAGTAACTGACTTTGTCTGCATCATTTTAAATGGCACCAGATGTACTGTCAGCTGTGGACCAGCAGGGGGCCCCACCTCCACGCATGTCCTCCCAGCTGCAGTCTTCTGGTCCCTGAGCTTCCACGGAGCATCCCATCCATCAACATGTGTGTATGTGTGCAACAGGACAGAAACATTAGAGTGTGTTGAACATCCGCATGGCGCACACGCTCCGCTCGCCTCGCAACTATTCCAGAACAGATGTTTCCAGGCAGGTCGGCCGTCCAGACTGCACCCCTCATAAACTCATCAGACATAAAATCTTTTAATTAGGCTATAAATCATCGGAGGGAACCAGGAGTGTTTCATGTGGCGTCCCGTCCCAGCTGTGGCCCCGATTTTTAAGACCCGCCCCCCCCTCCCGGGGCTGAAAGCAGCACAGGCTGTGGTTGGAGATCAGATCTGGGCCGCATGCTGAGGTCAATGAAAAGTTATGACTCGTGCCCCATTTACATGACGATGTTTCAAGTAAAAACGCGTCGCTTTTGCATTTCCTTTTCAGAAAGGTTTTGAAAACTCTGTCCATTTACATGGAAACGGCACAACTGCTCAAGAACTATTTACTACGGCCTTGATGCACATGTGCAGTAGCCGCGTTTTCAAAAAGTTGCGTTTCCAAGGAAATGGAACATTTTCAAAAAGTTGTCCCTCGGGAACCGTTTTCTCAACCTTGCGGTTTCAGTGACTCTGAACACTGTTGTCATGTAAACGGACACCCGAAATGCGGCAGAAGTTTTCCGTTGTCACTTGTATAAATGGGGCCTTGAATAAAAAACAAGTGGGAGTTGATGCATGTAATACACCTGTCGCCGCTCATCTTTTATAACGCACATCCTTGACAGCGCAAACAGAAATCATGAAACATACAAGATGTAAAACTATCCCGCAGAATTGGCTCCGCCCACCACAGTAGTTTGCACCTCTGATCTCCAGTGGGCGATGAAAGATGCTGCATCTTCCACTGTTGTTCTTCTCAAAGAACTTCTCAAAGGTTGCAGTCTTTCACGCAAGATTTTTATTGATTTTTTTATTTTATTTTATTTGACTAAACCTCCAATCTGAATATCTCATTTGGATGAAATCCCCGGGGCATCGGTGGGAGATTGGTAAATTTCCTGTGTGGGCTGACGGGCAGCAGTTATCGGCGGCCCCAGTCGCCGCTGCAGCATCAACAACACGAGATGACAGATAACAACAAGCAGCAGGTGACCTTCAGACTCCCTGTCAGCCTCATTTCCATGTTACATCTTCCTGTCCTTTACCGACTGCAGCATGACTGGCAGATATATGTGAGAACACACACACACACACACACACACACACACACACACACACACACACACACACACACACACATTCACCTGCCATCTCTGACACACACACACACACACACACACACACACACACACACACACACACACACACACACACACACACACACACACACACACACACACACTGCAGCAGCCGCATTTCTCCTCTTCATGACAGTGGTGATATTAATAGAGATCCTTCAGGGAGATTCTTGCCAGCAGTGGAAGCTCTAGTCACGACAGCGCACACACACACACACACACACACACAGCTGACATCTGCCTTTGATTCAACATTTCATTTCTGCTCATGTAACCCGAGACCAATAGTATATTGGATGATTTTTGCATTAATTGGTTTCTCTTGTGGTCAATATTTCTGTTTCAGAGCTTCACAGAGCTCTAAAGACATATTCATACACAACAGCAGTGGTTTCCAAGCTGGGGTGTGAGACCCCCTCGGAAGGACACCAGGCATGGGCAAACTTTGTCTGAAATTCGATTTGAGGGGGAAAAAAAACATTTCATTGTACTCAGATGTGCCCTCTAGTGTTTGGTAAATCAGAGGACTTTACAGCCTTTTTAGAGGAAAAAATTGTTGTAAGCTAAAGCACTTGAGTGACAGTGTTATGTTATCTAAGTTAACTCTGACAATTGAGATTACCAGGTACTGAAGCATCGTTCTAAAATTTGGGGGGGGGGGGGGGAATTGTCACCTTGGAAAACTTTTTGAATAGGTGCCAATGTGGGCACCATCTAGTGGTCATTGCAGGTATTTAAAGGGAGATTTTCATTTGGTTCAATGGGACATGCTCTCACGACTCCTAATTTCTGCAAAAGTAAAAAAGTATTGTTGCGGGATAATGTACAAATAAATGGTTGGTTGGTTGGTTGGTTGGTAACTCAAAAACATGTGGGCAGAATTTGATATGAAAAATGCAAGCTAAAAGTTAATGAGACACGCAAGAAGTTTTATTTAAATGTTCAGTGAGATCTGGATCCTATTCTGGATTTAGGAACCCAGAGTTATAATTTGATATGAAAAATGTGAGTTATGAATGTACTTTATGAAAATAGGTGGGATGATTGATTATGTGGAGAGGAAATTATTCAATTTTGAGAGTGATCTGGATACAATCTTGTAATAGATGCGAATGAACGTGTGTACTATGTAGAAGCGGAAGTTGCAAAGGGAAACTTGTTTTGTTAGGTAGAAGCATAAACTCAGAGCTTTCTTCTTGTTGAAAAAAATTCTAAATCACTTTCAATGAGCGGCAGAAGCAACGAATGTGCTTCACCTTGTTTGCGATTGGATGTTTATCGAGCAGACGGCTTGGAGGCCACTGTAAAAGCCAGGATAACCGTTTAGCTATCGTAAACAGTGCAGTAATTGTGTGATTATAAATCATTTTTATGAAGTGTTTTCAAAGAGAAACTTGTAATTAGCACATCCATTATTCAGCATTCATCCTAAACTCAGTTGCATTCGTTTGGAGTTTATTCACTCATGTAAGCGAGTCGTCCAGGTGAGAGGAGAGCGAGGGAGCTGCTGGTCCGTGTGTGAGCGGAGCTGCATGAACCACTTACTGCTTCGCAGCCTGGAAGCGAGAGTCTTCACCCTCCTCCTCCTCCTCCTCCTCCTCCTCCTCCTCCTCCTCCTCCTCCTCCTCGTGGTGTGACTGTGGCAGGTTTGTTGTTGCATGCGGCTTTCAGAGGAACCTTTTTTGTAAAGCGGCCCGCGGTGGCAGGAGACGGGCCAAAGCGGCACGCTGCAGGTCTGCGTGTCCTCCGGCGTCTGTTTGGCAGGAGAAGGCAGATACTCTGATTAAGTTTTATCTGGAGCCTCTTCTTCTACTTTTGCTTCTTCTTCTTCTTCTGGTGCCTTCAGGAGCTGCCATCCAGTCTTATCACGCTGATACACACATGCTGCACAGGCCGGATTGTGTCGGCCAGCATGTGTAGCCCTCAGATAGGATTACAACAAGCCCCCCCCCCCCCCCCCCTCCGAAAACCACACAAAAAGGTGCACCTCGTTGGCCGCCGACACCCACACCGCACGCTGTCTTCCTGTCACCAGGTACTCCATCGAGAAGTCCAGCGACCCCGAGAAATACTTCTACATCGAGATCACTTCCGGGTTGCTGATGACGGTGCGTTTGCTGGACCGGGAAGAGATCGGCTGGCACAACATCACAGTCCTCGCCATGGAGATGAGTATGTCTGACGCAAACACATCCAGCTATCGCTGACGCTAAACTGGAGTCCCAAACAACACCTCTGTTTTTGGTTTCGTGCCTCTTTAGTGAAACTACTTGGATTTGACAGGCAACACTTTGTCTTAGGACCACTATGATCCAAACAACACCTCGCAAATACTACGAGATACTAACTTCAAATTTGACTTGAAGATTTTCATTGTTGGAGGTCACAGTGATCACTACACGTGTTTTGGTCGGGAGGCTTTAATCACTATGATTGCTGACACATGGTCGCTTTCATACACATGAAAGCAAACTGCAACCTCACAAACTGATGAAGAACATCAGAAACTCTTTGTTTCAGGAGAGAGACTCAGTTTTTGAGTCGCCTCTGGTGATGTGTGATACAACCGCTCTCTTCTACCAGATACCATCTCATACCAGAGCGGATTTTACTGATCCCAGTAATACAGCTACTATGCTGAAATGATATGATGCAGTTACTATACCATGCTAATATGATACTGACATGATGTTGATATATTGCCAATACAATACTGATATGATACCAACAAAACACAGATAAAATACTGATTCAATACAGATAAAATGCCCATGTGCTACCACTATGATACAAATATATACAATACCAATACTGATGCGATTCAACACTGATATCACGCAGATGTAGTGCCAATACGATAACCATACTATGCTGATTCAACACCAATTCAATTCCAATACTTTACCAACATGACACTGATATCACACTAATACAAGACAGATACAATGCTGATATAATGCCAACAAGATACTTCACACAAAAGTCCTCAAGTAAATCCAGCTAGTTTCCCAATTATTGATACGATGCAGAGTTTATGGAAATACAATACAGATATGATGCCTAAACGATAACAGTATGATACCGTTACAATGCTGCGTTGAAAGAAATATGATACCAATATGATCAATATATGATGGCGATATGATGCAGATACTATGGCGATATGTTCGTCCAATACCTAAACAATACCAATATGATAGTGATATGATGAAGATGCACTGCAGCTGCGATACCACAATGGTAACGACACATGCAATACGGATCCAACGCCAACATGACACTAATATGGTACAGATACTTCATACAAAAGTTCCCAAGTAAAACAAGCTGGATTTGCAACTGTGTATATGTATTTGTAATATAGAAGCATGTGAGTGTAACCCTTGGCTTGTGTTTAAAGAGAGCATATTTCTACATATTTTGGATTTAAAAAAAGCACCATTATTGTTTAGATCAGCTCCAGAGAAGACTGTTCACCTCTGATGATGATCTTCATCTCCAACATGTGGGAGCATGAATACAATCAGAATGGCGTCGCTGGTCAGGGAGGGAAGATGCGACACCAACCAGCAGGAAATAAGAACTGAATAGAACCATAACTCAGAACTTCTAACACGTGTAATTGGAAACAGTAACTACAATGTAAATATTAATATTTTAACACGAAAATCAATTGAGACAGACATAATTGGTATCAGAAGTTTGGATCTTCAGATAAATCCCTGCCTCTCGGATATATATTCTTTTTTTAAAGGCATAAAGTGGTGATGTCTGCGAAACAGTTCAGACAGAATAATGAAGATGACCTTCCTTTGCTTTGTTTGTTTGTCTGTTCACATCTTTGTTTGGTGGTCACATATTATGGGAGATTCGGGGTAATTCAATCAGCTGGTAATTGCATAAATTGCTGTGTTGGAGCGAATTAAACACGTGACGGAGAGTTAGCTGAAGGGCAGGTGGAGGGGAGATCAAAAATTGATGCCGACCAGAAGAGTTTGCAAACAATTTTATAATTTATTGGAAAATAGAAATCAAGAGCAATTAATTAAGTTAATTTAGTTGTATTTTATTGAAACGTGAAGAAATGTCCCTTGGTAGCCATGGTTTTATGTAGATTAAGTTATACTTTCAAATAAAACTCAAGTTTTACAACTGTAAAACTTGAGTTTGCATAAAACAAGGCAGATCATTCGAAAATAATAAATAAATAAAACATTATTCATTATAGAAGTTATTTAATCAAATTAAAATTGTTTTTGTTCTTTAAGCAGCTAAATGGGATTCAGCCGACATTAATTGTTTCATTTACATATTGTTTTCCTACTGCGACACTTCTAATGTAAAAAAAAAACATCTATTAATTGATTACTTTTTAATTGTTGAACTCTTTTTTTTTCCCTTTCATTTGGAGTAAAAACTGATTTGTCACAGCAGCTCGGCTCAGATTCACACTTTAATCGAGCTTTAATTGAACTGCTTGAACCCCGATGGGTTTCGGTTTCACTTGATCACAGAAAACTTTCTCCCGGAGTTAAAGTGACACACAGGAAGTCGACCTTCAGAGAAAAGTCACACCGGCTGACCGATCCATCATGTGATGAAGCCTGGGAAAGTAGTTACTGCCCGCTAATTAGCTTTCTGCAGCCTATTACACAGCTGGTTAAGGTATGCAAATCACCCACTGTAATGAAGAATAATACAATTGGAATGTGAGTGCGAGGAGACGGAGTGAACCAGATTCACACTCGCAACGCTTCAACTGAAAACGCATCTTTTTTCCTTTTAGAAAAGTTTCTACTTCACACAGCAACATCTTGACCCTCAATATCTGTTTACACAGAAAAAGTGGGTAAAATCCCTAAACACCAGAAAAACATATTATAATCTCGGAAACATTAGTGGAAACTGGTGTGAAAATCAGAATAAATGAATAAAAAATAGATACTAAAATAGTAGTATGACACAAGAACAGTAAAACTGAGATTCAAATGGACAAAATTGTTTGAAAAGAAAAAAAGATATAAATACAAAATGTACATTAAAAGATATTGCTAAATACAAAGTTAGAACAGATGATAAATATAAAATACACAATTATAAAATAACATGACAAACGAAAGGTCAAGCTGATGTTAAACTAATCATATTAAAACATAAAAGAACAAGTAATGTCATAATGACAAAAGTAACTTAAAACTGACGTATTTTTTTTCCAAATCATTTATTAATCATTAACTATTAACTATTATCATCATTATACTCAGACAAACGTTGGAACTGATGTTAAAGCAAAGTTTAAGACTTTTTTTAATTAAATGAATAAGAGAGTAAATAAATAAATGTTAAAAGAAAGCAAATACACTAAATACTAAAAATTGATGTGTGTTCTTTCTGCAGATAACCCGTCGCAGATCTCCAGTGTGTCCGTGGCTGTGAGGGTCCTGGACGTTAACGACAACGCCCCCTTGCTGACGCACTATCTGGAGGCGTATGTGTGTGAACACGCCAAAGCAGGACAGGTAGGAACACTTCAGGTCCAAACAGGAACAGTTGTGCTACAAAAGCCTGTAAAGCGACTGACATGAGGGAGAATGCAGCAGAAGCAGAGGGCCAGATGAAAACAGATTATTCAATGATGAAATTGTAGCTTCTAATTTAACATAAACAGCAAACCTGGAAATGTTTTGGTTTTTTTTTTTTTATATAGAATGTAAGTATGTGTTCATTTCTATTTCAAATGCATACATATTTCATAAATATTTAATTATAGTTATAACTTTTATTGGATTTAAACTCTGTTTTACAACCAAAGCCACTTGTTTCCTTGCAGATCTTATCACATTAAAAAAACATTATACCAAAAAGGTTCAATCATCTGTACGGTAATCAATTAACTTTCATCTATATGTATGATTTTTTACACTTATTTTTGGTTAACTTATTTGGTGTGTAACTTAATGCTTATTAAATAATTGTATCTCACTGTTCTCTAGATTATCAATATCATTTTGGGGAGAAAAACATTTTATATGGTATATTTATTTATTTATATCAAATTTTAACAGGCCTGTGGGCATACATTCATTTGTTTTTCTGCTTTAATCTGCTAAAGAGTGGCAAAATATTTTATGTATTTGTGTGATGTCATGTGTTCTTCTGAGACTAAATTAGAATTGAATGCTCAATTATATGTATATAGCATTTATATTATAATGGTAGTTTCAAATAGTTTTGCGCCTGAAGACACTATGAAAGTAGTTCAAATTGACCGCGATGAAGTGAAAAGTTCAACTGTACATAAACGGATTGAATTTAGTGGCACAGAAGCCGTCCCTCCTGTTTATACGTTACAATTTTTTGGACTAAAAAGCAGCTGACGATGCCAAATATAAACACACCAACAGCTGATTCGTGTCATTAACGGAGCGCTTTAACGCCACTCCGCTGTGCTGAGTGGCAACAAAGCATGAAATGTGATTATGTCTGTTGGTTTTCATCCAGCTGATCCAGACCGTGACGGCCGTGGATCCAGACGAGCCTCTGGGAGGGCAACACTTCTACTACAGCCTGGCGCCAGAGGCGGTAAACAACCCCAACTTCACCCTCAGGGACAACCAAGGTAACCCCATCGACCGGTCCCACCGTTGGTCAGTTCTGATTAAAGCCTGTGCAGCAGCGAACAAGCAAGAGTTTTGTCCACGTGGTTCAAACTATGTAATGGAGGGGGGGGCGCCAGAGAGCCACGTTGTGCTCTTAATTTATGAGAACTTGTGACAAAAACACAACAAAAAAAGTACAAAATCACTAAACAGTCAGGCTCCGTTTTGCGCTGCAACATATTCAAAACGATGCCTGTTAACAAAAATGCTGAAAATGTAGTTAGCTATGAACATTAGCATTTTGGTGACTTTTTTTTTACCATGTCATTTACATTTTTGCCATCTTCGGTCTCTGTTTGTGTGACGGTTTAATCATTTCCAGGTGTTAGATATTATTACTATTATTCAATCACCACAACAGAAAAGTTCTGTTTCTACGCACACGACTTCAGACAGTCGATATTTTCCTGTCAGATTCTTAAAGTGGTGATTGTTTTTCCTTGCGCGGAATCCTCCGCAGACTCCTCTCATTTCTCTCACTCCTCTCACTCCCACACTGTAACTCAACCTTTCCGCGACCTCCTGCAGACAACACGGCGTCCATCCTGACGCGGCGCGGCGGCTGGTCGCAGCACGACCAGTCCGTCTTCTACCTGCCCATCTTCATCTCCGACGGGGAGCAGCCGGTCCAGTCCAGCACCAGCCTGCTGACCATCCGCGTGTGCAGCTGCGACCACGAGGGCAACGTCATGTCGTGCAACGCCGAGGCCTACAGCCTGAACGCCAGCATCAGCAGGGGGGCCCTCATCGCCATCCTGGCCTGCATCTTCGTCCTGCTGGGTGAGTCGCCATCTGCTGCTCTGACCTTTTGCCATTTATTCAGGCGGAGGCTTTGTTTAGGGAGCGTGCGCGCGACTCCCGACTCCGAACAAGGCATTCGGAATACATTTTCCTCTCGTTTTGTTTTCGGTGGACGTCTACACAGACGATGTGAAGTTAAACGAACTAATGGCTCCAAGCAGCCAAAATAAGATGGATGAAAAAGCCTTGATAAAACACAAAAGCTACAAATTCAAATCCTGAAGTTACAACGCAACTACAAAAGCTGCAATATTAATACAAAAGCTACTAAATGCATACAAAAGATGAACCACAAATACAAAAGTTACTACATGAGCACAAAAACCTTTGTACTTGGGTACATTTCAGAAGCAGTACTTTCTTACTTTTAAGCGTAAAACCTTAGCAGTTCATATTTAATCGAGTACTTTCCACTGTTTTATTTGAATTTTAACTGAAGTCCATGTACTTCTGCTTCATTAAATAATGTGAGTGCTTGAGTCACATTTACGACGAAATAAAACACCTGAAGTTTAAAAAGCATGTTCCAGCATGACATCATCATCATCATCATCATCACGGCTGGGTTTTATTTTCTGGGCTATTAATTCTCCTCTCGTGTCCCTGGGAGGCCGATATGCATCTACTTTATCAGTCCCTGCAGACCCCGGCGCTCCGCAGGTCGGACCGGCGCCTCCTGAGACACAAAACATTCACATGAAAGATCTCTGCCCACTCGGGGCTCTGAACTTTGGATTAGACAAAGTCATTCTGGTTTTAGGTGCTTCAAAATGCTATTTTTACAACTCAGCTGATGTAAAAAATGTTGGGATTTTATGAGGCTCACATTGGCTTGTTGGTTCAGTCCTCGTAAATTTTACTCGTTTATATTCTGCATTTATATTCATTTGTTTCTTGTTTCCCCAACTTCTTTGAAATATTTTACTTGCAACAGCATCGAAATGAGTATAAAATTTGATTGTTGTATATGTTCAATACTATAAATGATTCTTGATTAAAATGATATTATGATCTGTTGCCTTTCCAGTATATATTTAAATGTAGCATCTAACTTTGAACAAAATTAATGCAGTTTCCTTCATGTATTGTTAAAAACGATATTATTGCTTACTATATTATTTCATGGTTCCAACATTTTCCAAAATGGTTTCAATGATTTACATATGTATTTTTTTTTCGCTTTTCCATCGGTCTTCACCTTTCTGAAACAATTTATTTGCAAAAAAAATACAAAAAAAGCATACATTTTATGGATTTTAAATAAAAAAATTATATTTTATCCTGTATGAGTGTTATATTAGTTTCCAATGTCCCAACTTTTTTTTAAACAACGTTCTTATATCGCATTCAGATTGCGAGTGAATTTTTAGCATCACTAAGGCTATTTATATTTATATTCCATTGGTTTGAACATGACGACACTGAGCGTCACTGCGTGTGTACTCACAGGTTTTTCCTTTCCATTTGTTGCAAACAGTGATGATCCTGCTCATGCTCTCCCTGCGGACGCACCGGAAGAAGCCCTACCTGTGCGACGAGGAGGAGAACGTGCACGAGAACATCGTGCGCTACGACGACGAAGGCGGCGGCGAGGAGGACACCGAGGCCTTCGACATCGCCGCCATGTGGAACCCCCGCGAGGCTCACCACCACCAGCCGGGCAAGCTGCGTCAGGACATGCTGCCGGAGATCGAGAGCCTGTCCCGCTACGTCCCGCAGGCCTGCGTCATGGGCGGCGGCGGCGACAGCAACGTGCACGGCTACGTGCTGGCGAAGCTCCTGGAGGCCGACGTGGACCCGTGCGCGCCGCCTTACGACTCGCTGCAGACCTACGCCTACGAGGGCGAGGGCTCGGTGGCCGAGTCGCTCAGCTCGCTCCAGTCGGGGACGTCGAACACCGACCACGAGTACGACTACCTGAACGACTGGGGGCCGCGCTTTAAAAAACTGGCCGAGATGTACGGCGTGCTGGAGACGACCAGCCCCCCCATGTGGTAGGACAGAAGGACTTTTTTTTTTAATTTGTATTTTTTGGCGGGGGGGGGGGGATTCAAACGAGGAGACGAAAACACAAGCGCGACGCGACGCAAACGGTGAAAGGAAGACGCAAAATAAAAATATCCACGACTGTTAGAAGTTGTCGTGTCCTGAAGGTGAAGGCCTGTGAGCTGCTTTTCAAACCTCTTCAGAGACACGGCCGGATCTGGCAGCGTCTCCGGGGGAACGCAGAAGGACAGCTTCAAAGCACATGCAGGCACCCCTCCACCCATTCATCCATCCATCCATGCCCTCTCCCTTCCTGACCCAGCCATCGGTTGTACCCCTCCGGTTCCAGGTGCGAGTGACTACCTTACCCAGCGACTCCACGCCACGGAGGACCAAACCGAAGCCGGCAGCGGGCTGGAGATTTGTGCTTCAGCTCCATCTGTGACGCCTCCTAATTTATTTCTTTGTTCCATGGCTGTATTTATATGTTAGCTAACTTATTTGGGTCCTTCAAGCAGACACTGTGCTTAAAAGCTGCCGTGAACTCGAGGGAACCTCTCCAGGAAGGTCACGTATTTGTTGTAACATAACATGATGTAACTGCCTTTGTTTTCAGTCTGTGTGAGAACATGTATTTCTTCATGTCGCTGACACGCACGGGAGGTGGTGATGCTGTAATCCAGGGCCCTGGGATCTCCACCAAGTGGACGGAATCACAGAATCGAAGGGATTTACCTCAATTCTGTGGACTTCCACGGGTATTGTGTTGACTTTCTTAACAGAAATGACCAAATATGGTCAAATTGAGTGCAGGAAGTTTCCTAGCAACCAAGTCTCCTTTCACTAGTCCCATTCAATCATCTGATTGATGTTCAGAATCTTTTCCTCCTCCAATGGTGAATTCAAACTTTATTTTCATAGACACAAATGAAGAACTGGGAAATCTTGACTAAATCTGCTGTCTTACGTCTTGCAACGTGAGAGGTTCAAGGACTAATCTGCGACGACAAGCAAAACGAGATTATATTTTGACAAGTCTCTCAAGTTTGATGACCTTGTTACTACACCCAAGTCTCAATGCTGCAACAAGCTCTCGGTAATAACAGAACCAATAGAAATGCAATATTTAGATTGTAGAGCATCTTTCTCCCACTAACAGATTGAATTTCAGCTATCATCCAGATTACAGATAAAATAGATAATCCTCACAGGTGCCGTCCTGTGATCAGCTCATGAATTTATCAATAAGTTGATTTGTGGACAACAATACGAGACAAACAAATATGGGCAACCGAAATGCATTGGACAAAAGTTGGATTTCATCAGGGCCCTGGAACATGTATCTTTAATGTCAATGACATAAGCAGGAGTTGGTGATGCTGTAATCCCGTGTTGGGTTTTCTTTTCTAATGTTTATCGTATTATTGTTTTCTGTGTCATTTTCAAAGTCTTTGTATCGTAGTTGTTTTTTCTTCCTTACAAACATAAAGCAGTTATCCAATTTGAGGAGTCGTCTCATGGATATGGACGCATCTCTTGAGACGACCACCTCGCCCTGAGGTGTGCAGCACAGCGGACGAGCACATGACCAAGAAGTCGCCTTTCATTTCGGGTTAAAACAAAACAAAAACAAAAAAACAACAAACAAACAAACACCGCCGTGCCAGCCGGAGTACGATGGCAGCAGCGAGGCTTGATCCGTCCCCGTTATGAGATCACACAGTGATGTGGCCTGGTCCTCCAATCCAGTGGACCACAGACAGCGATAATCTGCATCAAGTGCCAAATGTACAAAGGACTAAAAAAAAAAAAAAAGAAGAAAAAAAAAGACATTTTGGAAGAAGAAGGATAAAAAAAAGTCAGCAAAACAAACACCAAAAGAGGATTTTACAAACCGGGAGTGGACACAGACGAGTGTTTTGATAATTCAATTGGATGGAGTTTACTTGAAATCTATGTGGTCAGTCATGCTACAGTAAGTGGTATGTGAATGTAGATATTTTTTGTATTCTTGGTAATAAAAAGCTAAAAACGTGCGAGTCTTGTCTTGTTTTTAAAGGTGCTTGAATAAAAAAAACAAAAAACAAACAGGGTCTTTAAACAGCCAATGTAAATTAGAATTCATGAGAAAGAGCACAGCCATTTCAATAAACAATCATTAACATCATCTGCATAAGTATATTCATCACAAGTCATGTTGTGAGATGATCACATATTAAAGATGATAGCCTTTGCTTGTACCAAATGAGAAAATGTCTGGGGGCATGTTTAGTCCTAAAATGAGGACTTATTGTTCAGTGTAGTAGCAGACACTCATCTCTTATGAATACAGTAATATAGAACACAAAGAATAACATGTTTTAAACATAAAAGCAAGATCTTGTCATGCTCCCATCCTTATTTGAATTTTCTGTAGTAGGATTGTCATGATTGCGGCAGTAAATATCTGAAACTTTCTTTATACAAGTAATTCATATCACTTTTTTGGAGATAGGAAGTTAGGAAGTATAGGTGGTCCACAAAGCATGACGACTTCCTATGAACCGTACTTTCTGGAGGATGAGCATAACTCATTTGATTAGTCACATATAATAAGAAGCGATTTAATATCAGATTATCGACTGTACCAACCATCAGCAACCACAAGATGTCACTGTATGACAGCAGTTACAATACACCCGATAACAAAAAAATTATATATGTTAGCTTTATTCCTTATAAGTTCTCCATGTCCAAATTGACCTGTTTTGATATTTGAACACAATAAAAACACATTAAACATTAACAGTCAGTCGAAACACACAAAAATCTCACATTTTATCTGCATTTCAGAATTTCTGATGTGGCGTGGGGTAACTGTTAGTTCATGACAATGCATTATTTGAATTTGCTTTATGTCACAGCACTCACAACAGCATTTCTTTTTTTGTATGAGTTCCAACACTTACAGTTAGAGATTTTTTAAATACTTTCATTAAAATGTATATCTAACACATTATGGGAACACTGCTCTTATGTATTGTAATATTTTATGCAACATCGGGCATGATATGAGAAACAAAAAAGGTGTTTTCCTCAAGATGAGTGTGGTAAAACTTAAAAAAAGTTGAATTCAATAGCATTTAATAGCAAGTAATCAACTCATTCATGAATGCCAAGTAGGCTATTTATCCCATCCTAATAGGATGGGATAAATAGCATTTAAATAGCATTTAGGATGGGATAAATAGCATTTTAAAATGTTGTATGCACACTTGAGGCTGCTCTTCAAATTCTTATTCCATCTTTTTTTCCATCAGATGAGGCAGGATGGTAAAAGTAGCTGCATTTTAATGGCAGGTTTTAAAAAGGCTCCAAGTTTAATCTCTAAACCAAACAACTGTATTAACTTGAAATATGCCTGGTTGAAGTTAGTGCAACAAAAAAACTAGAAGAATCCTTCCCAAATAAGTCGGCGGCAGAATATTCGGAGTACTTTGGGAATAATAAACGGCTTCTTGGAGCATTATGCAGCCCCCTGAAGCATGACAGCAACGCAAGTCCTTAAGAAGATAAAGTAGCTCTTTAAAAATCGCAATCATATGCTAAATTGTCCTCTAAAGTGTTACTGCAGATGATTCGCTTTTCATTACAGTTTCCCTCAAAGTGCTCCATTTCCTTTACTTATTTTGTTTGGCTAATGCTCACCGTTGATTAAAAGCTCACCAACCCCGATGTACCTGAGCCCCGACTCCCCCGATCGTTCCAGCCGATTGCTCTCAATGCAACATTTGCATGAGCGAACATAGTTTTCGCCACTGGGAATCAAACTATGACAAACAAGCGGCTCCACCTAATTGCTTATGTCAATCAAAGGAATACCAATGAGAGGGAAGAAAACGTGAAGGGAGGCTAAGAGGTGGGCAGTGAGGGAAAACAGCGGTAACCAACCCTGCTACGCATTTTCCTTCGCGTTAAATCTTTTCCCGTTTCTCATCAGAATGGAAGAAAGAAATGTGAAATGTGCGGCGCTGCCTCACCTGCTGGGTGGCATTCAGCAGTGAAATTGCACAGCAGATGAGCAGTGCCACGTTTCTTGGATTTATATTTACGCTCAAGCGCGTACCCATCGTCCTCATGCTGAGTAGAACACTTCAATTACACACTGGGGATTTCACTCTAATCTGTCTGCTTTTGTTTTAACATTCAACACGCCACAAAGCCTCCACTGATCACTTCTTCTTCTTCTTCTTCTTCTTTGCATCATATCTCACTTCCCCAGATCACAGTATTAATCCAGCCTTGAGTCAGCAGTGTCGCTTTGGCCAATTTGTGGCGTTTTTCTGCCCTCTAATGTTTGAAAATTATACAATATCTATATTAAGGCCATTCACGCCACTAAAAGTTCACTCATTGTAGCCCAGATTTCATCTAATAGCATAAATGGAGAATGATGGCAAATATGTGAAATTCCATTTGATAGCACATCCACAAGATGCTCTAGAAAACAACAGATGTGATATGCAATATGACATCACAGAAGCAACACAATAGTATGAACACGATAGGACAGTAAAGACGCAGCGCATAGATTACCACGACGTGTATGCGACAAGCAAGCAGGGATACGATTGAAAGCACAGATGTGATAAGATGCAGCAGGTGGAATGAGGCAGAATGCAAGAATGCAACATGATATCGCTTGTGCAATATAACAGCATGGATGTGGTCGATACCACATTATGTGATATGATAGCACAGACAAAATATGATCATATGCATGCAATATGAATGTGATATGACAGCACAGACTCAATACAATGGCACAGATATGATCATACAATTGCATTATAGCAGCGTAAATGCAATTGATAGCAGGTAGAGATGGGCAAATGAAGCTTCAAAGCAGATTCATGAACCACTTTCTATATTTTCTGACTCCACCAGGTGGCACTCTTGGTTTGAAGATAGAGGCTGAAAGACTGTCAATGAAGTGTGTTTTCAAACATTTATTGAACAGAGAGTGCCATCTAGTGGCTTCAAAACATATAGAAAGTGGTTCATGAATCTGCTTTGAAGCTTCATTTGCCCATCTCTAATAGCAGGTATGGGATCAATAGAGACGGTATGATACCATACATACAATTCGATAGCACAGATGGGATATGACACCTTAGATTCAATATGATTGCATAGAGTCAACCCAATTGCAGAGATACGTATATAGCTCATACACACGATGGCAGTACAGATGTGATATGACAGCACAGACGCTATACGATAGGATAGCACGGATGCAATGTACCAGCGCCGATGTGAGTAATAGATGTGTGACATGATAGCACAGACACAATATGACAGCATGCATACGATGAGAGGACTGACGTGATATGACAGGCACAGATGCAATATACGTATTGTAACAGCGCAGATGAGATATGATAGCACTTATGCGATATGAAAGCAGAGATGCAATATAACAGCACAGATGCAACATGAAAGCACAGAGGCGATATGAAAGCACAGATGCGATATGATAGAAATTATGCGATATGAAAGCAGAGATGCAATATGATATAAATTATGCGATATGAAGGCATAGAAGCAGTATGAGAAGACAGGTGCGATATGAGAGCACAGATACAATATATGAGCATAAATTCTCTTCATATAAATAAATGTTATAGGCTGTTATATAACATCACCTATGAAATATGATAACACAGGCACAACAACATGACGGCACAGATGCAATAAAACAGCCAAGACGTGATCAGACAACCAACTAACACTATTGGGTTGTTTTAGGTTGTACTTACCACTATCAAGGACCAGCTGACGTCCAACTCATATCAACGACACTTTGGTGACAGAAAATAACCGACAGTATTAGTTAAATGATAAAAGATCTCTCCAATAAGTGCACACAGGTGAGTATATGTGCTTATATCACATCAACCATGTGACTCCACTTTCCAACTCAAAACCACATTCTTCAACAAGAAAAGGTAATCCCACTGACCTCAGTAATATTAAAGTACCGTGCACCAAGAAGCCATCAAGAAGCTCCAAAGAAGTAAACACTTGCCTCATGTTTCCAAACAGTGTCCACGTTGCCCGATCCAATACGGCGGCAACCTGCAACCTGTTCCAATAAGCTCATCTCTCGTTTACTGCCCGCGTGTAATTCTCTCACTGCCCCCTGCTGGTCGTAATGTATTATAACGTTTAAATATTTCACACAAGCATGGAAGGCTGATATCTCTTCTTACATCCTCTCAGATTTATGTTTTAATATGTATCTAATTTATTACATTTCAATGGATTCACATACTATAGCCTTTATACAGTTCCATATTATTAAAGTGTGTGTCTTTTCATACATGTATCTGTATATTTTCTTCTCTCTCTGATTTTAATGATATAATGATTTACAATACAATTTTATCAGTCTGTATTTCTTTTTTTAACAGTTTAAAAAATACATTGACTTGATGGTTGGTGATTGTTTTAGTTGGATTCACATGCTCTTTAAATCATAGATAAGAAAAGAGTAATCTATCAATATTCATTTACCTGGTGCCTCAGTTCTGCCTCAATGAAGCTAGTATTCAACTTCATTCAACGCTGTAAATCAGTGTTTTTCAACCACTGTGCCGCGGCACACTGGTGTTCCTCGAGATATAGTCAAGTGTACCGTGGATCCGGTAATGAAATTCCCTTCAATAAGCGATACGTGCAGCTAAAAAGCGCTGCCTTGTTTAAACTTAACCAAAACTAGATAAAGACTAGATCAGTGTTTTTCAACCACTGTGCCGCGAGATATAGTCAGGTGTGCCGTTTCATCAAAAACCCGACTTCTTCTGGACTAGTTTGAGTAAAAATTGTGTTTTACACCTTCGTCATTACGTAAGAACGCGGTACGAAAGCAGGTTAAAGCGTTAAAAAAAGAAATTAATTTCTCTATTTGGGGCAAAAAACTGTGTAGCCCGTAACGGGGATCAAACCTGCGACCTTGGCCTTACAAGCCCAACGCTCTAACCAACTGAACTGAGGTATGGAAAAAAAAATTGTTTTTATTTTCTTTTGTATTGGTTTGGAACAGGCAATGGTGGGTTGTTTATATTACAATACTCTTCACTACGAGATGGCAGCACAGAACGTTGCCGGTGAAATGAAACTTAACAGAGGTCAGTCTGGTTAATCTCCACCACCTGGCTGCTCCCATCTTGTATCAAAGTACTGTGTCAGTGACAGTGATGGAGAAGTTTTTGAAAAGGAAGAATCTAACCAGGATCTCAGCTCTGTGTTCATCCATCAGGTCCAGGTTTCACAGAGTGAGTACAAATAAAAAAAAGAAATTGGGAAATACTTTTTTCTGTATTTATTTGATTCCTGTTGATAAAGCATTGATGAGAATGACTTTATATTGTTAATAGAGGCTACAGAGTTTCACATTTTAACATTTTCGGTTGGTGGTGTGCCTCGAGATTTTTCCAAAGAAAAAAGTGTGCCATGGCTCGAAAAAGGTTGAAAAACACTGCTGTAAATCACCATTTTAAGCACTAAAAAATGGATGGACTTCTTGTTTCAGTCTTTGTGAGAGAATGAATGAGTGCTGAAGGATTTTTTTCCTAGTCTGATTCTGTGAATGTTATTCTGGAGGTTAGCAAACTCCTCTGACCTTATTCCCATTTCTTCCTACCATAAATCTCTTGTCAGAAGCACTTGTCAGCATACAGAACTCATGTCCTCGAGTGTCTTTCCTCCTCGCTGCCCTCCTCTGCCACTTTGCCCCATCCTGCTGCATAAATTAAGCTCCAAACTTCCTCCTTCCTCCTCCTCCTCCTCCTGCATTTGCCCCATTGCTGGTGTTTTTCCCAGATTCCGTGCCGGAGGGGCGCCATTGGAAAGCCACTGAGGGGGTAATTTGTCTTAAGCTCCACTGCTCTTTCCAACAGACGCCAGAGGTCCAACAGTAGGAGATAATAAGAAGGCTCCCAGCTCTAATCCTGCCCAGGGTGAACCGCCGCAGACCCACTGAATCATCCCTTAATGCCAAGTGGAAAAACACACTCCGCTCTGCTGGAAACTAAGGGGCGGAAAGAGAAAGCCAACTCTGGAGCCCCCCCGGAGAGGAGAGCCGGTCCCATCCGTTTGACATGTTGGAGTTAGAGAGCGACGCGTTCACACAGGCCGTGCACACGGCTGCCGGGCGGCATCCCCCTGATCCCCTTATCTCCCCGTCTCTACACTTTTATTCCCACACGAATTCGACTCAGAAAGCCTTTCTCTCATTCTCATGCCCCGCTTGTCGCTTCTTTCCCTCTCCTCTAACTCTCGCTCTGCCTCGCTCAGTGCGACGGGTTATTTCCACTTTATCTGGCTAAGCTGCAGCAGAACATGAGCTCCGGGGTCGCCGGGTCGTTTTGGCTCCTCGCATCAAGCAACTTCACAACAATCTAATGAGTCTTTTCACATTTTCATCCACAATCTCATAGCTCTTGCAAGGAAATGGAGCTCTGGATGATACACTGCTCATTGTGATGGCTGCCAGGACTTCTGCAGTAAAACCGTCCAATCGCAGAGAAGGTCCCCCAACATGTTCCACATTTGCATCGCAAGCTTTTAACTGGCCTGCATTGAGCCTCACATTGACACGTTTGATTCTAAACTAAACTAAATAAATGCTAATCCAGTCAATTTCATCATAAGAGGGTTAAATCTTTTAAGATGCAATCAAATCATGTGGAGGCTTTTCTTTTTTGCTCAGTGTGATTCGTCTTTTCTCCGCAAAAAACAAATGGACGACAAGAGCAGCAGAGTAGAGTGGATTTCTAAAGATAAGAGGATGTAAAAGAAGCCACATTTGAACACAATATCAGTTGCAATTGCAAGTGAAATATCATAAAACCAAATGATATTGAGGAAAACATTGCATTTCCATTCATCTCTGTCCCTGGTAACTTTCTCTAGCCGCTGCCGGAAAAAAATCAAAGATAGAATCTCTTTCTCTCCGTAAACCTCCAATGGGAGGAAGAACTACATCAACTGGCTCTTGTCAATGTGGAGGAGGAGCAGCTCACATTTGAATCTCTGAAATGCAAAAGTCCCAATACAAATACAAAAGCTACTACATAAAATTATAGAAAATAACAATCCAAATAGAAAGTTACTACACAAATACAAATGTTGCAACACATAAAAACGCTACAACACAAATACAAACATGACTATACAAATTTAGAAGTTACAAGAAAGTATAGAAATTAAAATAGAAATACAAAAGCTGCAACACAAATACAAAAATAACAACTCAAATTGAAAGTTACGACACAAATACAAATGTTTCCATACATATTAAAAACTACAATACAAATAGATAAGTTGCTAGATGAATACAAAATTTACAAGACAAATCCAAAGGTTACAAAACCAATCTATAATGTACATCACTAATACAAAAGCCACAAAAAACGTGTTGCATGAAACTACAGTAAACATCTTTTTACTATAAATCCAACGTATGTCCAATAAATCCAATATATGAATGTTTTTTTTAACATTCACAACTGTGTTGCTTTGTTGACTTCACTTCATCTGGTCTGTTGGGATTTACAATTGAGAATTTATTTACATTTAAGTATTGCGATAAACACAATAACAGAAGCAGCTGGGAGGCTTCCAGGTCACATCCTGAATAAAACAGGAGATGCAGCTTCCTCACACAGGAAACTGTTTAGTCTGCGTAGGCTGCAAGCGAAGAAAGCTCTTCTCCAGGTAGACGACAATAGAAGGAGAGAAAGAAGAAGAGGATAAAGAAAGCTGTGGATATCTAAATAAGCAGAATGACCTACATATTCATATTTGTGTGTGGCTTTGTGCAAAGTTTCAATATGAATGCTTGGTGTGCTCAGGGACCTGGCATGCGAACTACACTGTGTTTTGTTTCTGCTCTTCCCGTGAAAACAGACGTCATTTTCAAAACATTGACACATAAACATGAAACAAATTATTTTACGCATGAAAGGTGTTAATATCAGCACACATACAAACATGTCTCACACTGTTAAAAGCACGACTCAACAGCCAGATCATGTTTTCATCTCCCACTGTAATGCACCAGTATAATAACTTTACATGAACGTATCAGAGAAACGATTATAGTGACTGGAGGGATTCAAACAAGATCTGTTACGCTAAAGGTATGAACGCATATTATCAGTTCAAGTATTTTAGAAAGTGAGTCAGACTGACTGAAATGTTGAAATTCCGGTCCGAAATTCAGATGTTTAGTCTTCGCTGAGCCTGGTTTAGTTAAAAAATAGATGAAAGCTTAAAAGTGAAAGTACATTTCAATGAAAGTTTCCACATGAATTACTCATTTTGAAGAGAAGACACAATGGTGCACTGAATACAACACACACACACACACACACACACACACACACACACACACACACACACACACACACACACACACACACACACACACACACACACACACACACACACACACACACACACACACACACACACACACGTCAGCTTCAAGAGCTTCTAATAATGTCTTGTTCTTCAGTCGAGCATCCAAATTCTGTCAACAGCATCAAATAACTTTGCCGTTTGCAGATGATGAAGATAAATCAGTGTCATCGTTGTCCGCGGAGAGTAGATTAGTTTACCTTCTTGAAACAACCGTGTGTTTATGCGTTGTTCTCCGTCTGTCCTCTTTTTTCCTCTGAGTCTGGTTCTGCAGGTTTTTTCCTGTTGAAAGGAAATTTTTCTTTTCCACCGTCATGTGGAATAGAATTTTTTTTGTTCCTCCCCTCTGTATTCAAATGTCTGAGATGTTAATGGTGCAATATAGAGAAGATTGAATCGAATTGTTTTAAAGCCTCATGCACATATTCTTGTCATCTTACCATGAAGAGTTTAAAAAAAAAAAAAAAACACTTCACTTGGAGCTGTGTGACCCTGAGAGACTCCTCTCCCTGTCTGCTGCTGCCTGCTTTGCACATTTTAGCATTAGCGGCGCTGACAGACGCCTTTTCACGCCGCGGCGGTGGTGGGAGTTTGAGCTGACCCCTGGAGGTGTTAACCGCTGCACCTCCTCCTCCTCCACCATCTTTATCCACTTCGCTGTGACCGACTTGCTCTCTCCTCGATAGACGGGGGGGTCAAAAAAAAAAAAAAGGAAAAACAAAAAGAGAGAAGTGAAGCGTGGTCACACAAACCACATCTGACAGATTGGATGTGGTACTCGGTGTATTAGGTGTCTGGGACCCCCGACAATGAATGCCACTTTGTGAGAAAGTGGGGAAGCAGCTGGGGGGGGGGGGGGGGGGGTTGGGGGGTGGACGCGATACGAGCGTGTTGGTGTGAAGAGTTTGTCAGAGTGGGTTTGAATGCTGCTCCGATGAGTCCCAGCAGGACCGTTTATTGTTTATACAGTGACAGAGAGCAGAAGTGGTGGAAAGGCGACTTTCTGCACATTAAATTAGACTGAATTCCTTCAGTTGTCAAAACAAAACTACGACACACTTTGAGGTCCTGTCCAGACGAGACGAAACTATCTTTGTTCTCACCATTGCTCTTCAAAACTTTCCCATCCACACGGCATCGGTGCAGGAAATGTCTTGGTCCACACGGCACTATGAAAACGAATCAAGACATTACAGTACCTATGCTAAGACTATAGGTGATGCTGTAACACTGCTAAACAATGGAAAAGAAAACATGGAGCATGGCCTTTTTTCATACATGTCTTATTAAACCAAATAGCATCAGTAGCTTCTGCAGCATGTCGTCCACCATTGTTGTTGTTAAGTGACGTCGCCGAGAGGGTTCTGGGGTTATCAGGTCGAGAACTGGGGAAATTACTTCACCTTTTGAGTTTTGCCTTCCACACGCCAATGCCAAGACGGTGTTTTCAAAATCCCCCACTCTGGAACCCGTTCTTAAAACAACCCCGTTAAAATGGCGCCCCATGTGGACGATCGGCCAAAAGGGATGCGGTCATCTAGAACATAAAACAGAACCATAATTCTTTATAACGAACTCTAATATTCCCTACTTACCTTTCAAAATACCCTCCTTATGATACACCATTTCACATATATGTCATTGCACATGAAACAAGAAATATAGACTTCCTGACTTTTCAAAATAAAACAAAAAATTTGGGGGAGGGAGGACATTGAGAAGCTTCAACCATTTAAACCTGAAGCCAATCTTTCTTTTCTTTTCTGTAGTTTTCAATCAAATTGTTTGAATAAGTTTAATTTAGAAGCTAGTTAGAGGAACTCAAGTCAAAAGTAGATACTGAGGCCCTGCTTGTTGTTTAAATGACAATGGAGTCACTGAAAACACAGCTTTTTGAAAACGGCTTCCAAAGTGCTCCAACTCTGTCTCTGTGGAAATGAGGGAAAGTGCTACTTTCCCCTTGAAACATTCTTATTGGTTCAGAAACTGTCTTTGGAGATGGGAGCAAAATGGAGAAACCAAGAAGAGTGCAGTCAAGTAAATGGTTGAAAAAACTTTCCGAATGCTGGGGGGGGGGGGGGTTTGACATCGGAGGTGGTAGAAGACAATATGACAGGATAAATTAAACTCTCAGCTCACATGGAGACAAATGATCATTTAAACTCATAATTAGTAGATTTTGATAAGAAGAAAAATGTGTCGGAAGACTGCAACAGATCTTTCTCACATTTCAAGTCTGAAGGAGATGCAAAAAAAACGAAACAGGTAAGCAGAGGGATGATGGGGCTGCTCACAGCTAACAATTAACCCCCCTAATGTAAAGGTTAGGTGCTCCACAGCTGCGACATGCATAAAGCAGATTTATGATAATCGGCTTTGGAGCAATCAAGTCACCCGGGAAGAGGAGGAGCAGGCATGTCCCATGTTGGCTGTGAGAGGGCAGACTGCAGGTTTTCATTCCACCCAGCTCCACTCAGCGGGGAACTCCACCGAAGGCGATTTCTACTCGAGGACTCGCTAATCTGGAAAAATCAGCAGGTGGAATTAAACCCTGCAGGAAGTCGATGCCTCGATGGCACACGGCCGTCCGTCCCCGGAGGCCTAGGTTGTCAGAACTCTGCAGAATCAAACATCACATATCTGAGGACGGATGGACGACGTGGTCATGAACACGTGTGTGGATTTAATCCTCTATGTGGCCTGACTTTTGAGTTGCTCGACTCGCTTCTGAATATTTTAGCTCAGCTATGCAGGATACTGGGGGGCTGAGAGTTGATCTGACTTGATAGTTAGTTTGCCCGTCAGGCAGATCCTGAACTGCTGAATTTGGAGTGCGAAACAGAATAAACATTCAGCTGCAAGATAATACACGTGAAACTATTTTTGCAAAATCCACAAACCAGCAGGTTGGATTAACCAGAGGAAATGGAGGTGATGAAGGTGCTGCAGCACCCCCTGTTGGATGGAGGATGAGCTGCATGTTTACGTCTGCAGCCTATAAATAAAATAAGCAGCA
This sequence comes from Blennius ocellaris, assembly GCF_963422515.1. Taxonomy (NCBI): domain Eukaryota; kingdom Metazoa; phylum Chordata; class Actinopteri; order Blenniiformes; family Blenniidae; genus Blennius; species Blennius ocellaris. The sequence continues at coordinate 8,955,286 of NC_137668.1, forward strand.
TACAAAGACATATAAAACAGTTTTGTTATATTACAAATACTAAGGGAATAAGGTGCAGATCGATGGCCAAGACCAGTTCAGGGATCCAGCGAAGCTGTTTTGAATTTTCCACTGACACTGATCAAGTTGTTCCACTTATTGCTCATATTCTAGTGGTGTTCCCACAACAATATTTGGTGCCTCTTCTTCAGGAGAATATTTGATTTTTACAGTTAGTGTACCTGATTGATGTATTTAGTGTAACAATTAGACAAACTGTGCTTAAGTCCTAACACTAAACACACAAAAATAGTTAACATACACTCATTAAGTCAAGTAATAAGTAAAATACCTTTTATATGATAAATGTTGAACTGTGTGTGATTTCATTCTGTATTTTTGTGCCACTATGGATGTACAATTCTCTTCCAATTTTCATGAATGACAGGAGGACAAGAAGCCGGACAGAGCAGGCAGCAAGACAAGCGCTTTTTTTTTTTTCATTAAGTAACGGAACACAGATGGACTGCCAACATGACACAGGTCTGAAACGAAATATATATTACTGTCACCAGGTGTCACACACTCAAGTGAAACACATCAGGGCAGCGGACTGCAATCAGACATGAGGAGGGGAAGTCGAGGAGCTTGAAAACCAGAGACAGTGTGAGACGATGGGACACGAAACAGAGCTTTGTGATGATGCATTCATTAAATCCATGCGTGTTCGAGCAGGAAAATATTGAAAACATGCAGGCTTATGGCCCTCCAGGACCAGCGGTGGCCCTGTCTTGCTACGAGGATTGACGTCTGCAGAAAATCGGGTGCACGGTTGCACACGATCGTCCATCCCTGGAGGCTGAAGCCACCAAAGCTCTGCAGGCTTAAACATCAAATGTCTTAAGATGGATTGAAGACGTGCAATTTGTGTGGCGTATTATTGAGTCACATTTCATTCCCGGTCTCATTGTGGCTTGCATATTATCAGCGACGCAGGAAACAGGCACCGATTTACTCACAGCAGCTTTTCCACAGTTAAATCCAAGTTAATTTCCTTGAATATCTTTCCATGGGCAAAAATACTGGTAACCAGAGTGAACACTCTGCAGCAACACGATGGACATTTAATTATCTCAGCGATACCGTCAAACCAGCAGGTGGAATTCAACCCTGCAGAAACTCGACGCCTCGGTCGCACACCATCGGTCGTCCCCAGAGGCGAAGCCACCAAAGCTCCGCAGGCGCAAACGTCAAATGCCTGGAGACGGATGGAAGACATGCAAACGTGTGTGCTTGTGGTCACGCACACATGCAACACCAGCTGTGCAAACACATGCTGCAGTTGCAGGACACCGTGTGCGTTTAGTCGAACGGAACGCGCATGAGAATGTATCTGAAAATAACGGCAGTTTTCTGGGTTCGACGCTAAAGCGTTCAAGGGACACGATTTAAATGTTCCACTTTACATCTGAAAAACTGTCATTTTCCTTCAGTTTGGCTGTCATTGAACTGTAAAGACCTGTGTTTTTGTTTTGTGAAAGACTCCCCCGGAGTTGGGAAAATGAATTCTTGCATATTTTGTGGTTGCGTTGGAGATTGAAAACAACCGAACCACGTTTGCTGAATGGCTCCAAACAACCAGCCACAGCAGATTCGAGCAGCCGGACGTTTCAGCAGTCGTCAACAAAATGAAACCTAGAAGTTTCAGCTCTATTCACAGCAGCAACCATCAAATTCAAAGCCACGTTAGGACTTTTTATAACTCGTATCCCTCCGACTGCCTGTCAGCTCACATTTTCTTCATGGAAAATTCAAAGGACACTTGTGTTTAACTCATTTGCTTCAGCTTTAATCAGTCACAGATGACTTCACAGTTAGAGGAGATGAGTCCACATGAGTTTGAGAGTTTAAGCAAAAGCCTTTTTCAAAAGCACTTACTTCTACTTTTAGGGGGTAAATACACAAAGGAAAAAGGGGGGGTTACTGAAAGGAAACTCCAACAAGACTCAGTCTTGTTAAATTTTTTTTTTCTTTATCCAACAGAGGCAGATGCCATTAAAGTTCAATTTCAGTACATCTGCGTTAGTGTCGAGGCAGGGAAACTAACAGATTTGTCCCATCAGTATCGAGGCATATCTATTTAAACTTTCAAACCTGTGGATGTATTTATTTACCTTTTACACTTGAATTAAAGCAATTGAAAAATAAAGAAGTCTACCTGGGTATAAATGCATGAATAAAGACATCCAGCGTGACAAGCTCAGTCTACCCTGCAACTTCCAATGACTCCCTGTGGTGACCACTGTAAACACGTGAGCAGCTCAATATAGCACAGGTGGCAGAATCTGTCTGAGACGTGCCTCTGCTTCAACATCCCTTATCGCCATGACAACATAATATGAGGCTCTCAACAGAGTGTAATGATGAGACTGAGATATGGTGGAGCACATAAGACGGAGGCGCTCCAGGATCAGGATGTGAAACAACGAGGGTCCAGCTTCACCTCGAGCCGGGTTTGGTCGTCGCACTTCTTATTTTGGTTTGATGCCAATGATGCTGAAGTCCCTCGCATGGCAGCTGTCACCATCGGTGTGCAAGTGTGTTTGAGTGGATGACTGATAATGTAAAAACCCTTTGAGACTGCTGCAGCACTCAAAACCTGCTGTGTCGGCAAAATCCATCCATCAGTTACAGTTCCTTGAGCCTCACCTCCTCTTTTCTACGTCCCAGTTTAAAATATGTTCTTATACACAATGTTTCTCTCAAAAATCCATACAGTTTTGGGCTGAAAAAGTGGGATTGTGTTAATGTTTAGCTCTAGTTTTTACTTTATTATCAGCAACACAACAGTACAGAGGCCTCAGAAACATGAGAAGTCAAACATCAGGTGTGCACAATTAATAGTGACTTGATTATAGAAGAGGGATGAGAATGCAGCTACCGGTATTGTTGCTGTTGTTAAAATAATTTTCGAAGCTTCAGCTCAAAGTCTTTGAATGACATGGTGTGGGAGAAGAAGGCAGAACGAGAGCAGACAATAACTGCAGATAAACCAGCGGAACAAGACGAGGCACACGAGTCTCTGGAGCCTTTAAATAAAACTGAATGTAATCAGAAAACTTCAGTGAGGTCCAGCGAAGTTGCGTCGGCGTCTGTGTCACATTTTATATCACATTTCAGTTCTGGATTCTCGCTCAAGAGAGATTCTCGAAAGTTCCTCGTCTCATAAGTCAATTGGACAACGTGGACTCCACTCTTTTCTTTATTTGTGTGTGTTCCCCATGCGCGCATGTATTTTCTATAAGTGCTCTGGTATCCAGTGAAAGCAAAACGTGCATGTGAGGTTAATTGGTGACCCTAAAATTGCCCCTCGGTGTGAAAGTGAGTGTGTGGTTGTTTGTCACCCTGTGACTGGCGAGCCTCCGGGCTGTACCCGGCCTTCACTGTTAGTTAGCCTGGATTGACTCCCAGACACTGACAAGGTGCTATTTGTTGATTGTATAATTTCTTTATAGTCTTAGGGTACGACTCATTTATGCTTCCTTTCACACATGTAAATCGCTGCATGTGTTTTAAATGTTGTCATGCATCACTCCTTTCATAGTCCCATTCGTATGTTGTTGTGGTTGTTTAAGCAATACATCTAGAAGAGGTGTGACAAGTGTAACGTAGAGAAAATCAACAATGGCAAGCAGAAATTGTTTGTAATGTCGTAGATTTTCTTTAAGAGATCCATCATTTCCATTCTGTTCTTTGTTCTTTCTTTCTTTTTTTTTGTTCATTGTGCTATATCCTCTGCAACACTGCTCCCCCACAGGTCATTATCGGTATTACTCTTGCCTGGAAAAGAACCAAATTACAGAAGACAGACAGAAGGCTGCTTCTGTATACGTCTGCGTATTTGGGTCTAAGTCAGAGGATGGTTGACAAGAAGTTTCTTTCGAAAGTTTAGTTGTTTTTCTTTTGCTGTGCATTAGCAAATGAAAAAAAAAATATCCTTCAGAAGTTTACAGGTAGTATTAATAAGGCCAGCCGATTTGCTCAAGATCATGCTTCAAAGAACTGTGATTTGTTTATATTTTGCTTTGATATTAGATTTAATGATCACGTTTGATATTCTGGATTAACGGGGAACATTAACTCAGCACATCTTTAGCTGTCAAGCTTTTGAATTCATGAATAATCACTTCAAAGAAAACGAGTCAATGTTTGAAGCAGTTTTACAATTCTTTATTCAAGTAGATTTAACTGATAAAAAAAAACAATTGTTCTTATTTCTTTAAAGTTCACTTTATAATCACAACAGTTAACCAACAAAGTCATATCAGCAGTTAAAGACAAAAAGTTTACTTCAGTACTTCAGTATGGTGAAGAAAGACATACTGGCTCCAGATCTACTGACAAAATGCCCCTCCAATGGACAGTTTTGAATGTTTAATGTCTTTCATTTCATTTTACCAGTTCATTTATACATCAGCAGTGCTGGAAGTCTCTGAAAATGGTCAGTTCTGCAAATGTCTTCCAGAGCAAAATATTTTCCTAAAGCACTGCATTTTGCGATCAAGACCAATCTTGACTACAACACCAGAATGACACAACACTTGGCCAACAAAGTGTACATTTAGTGGACCATTATCTGCATAAGAGTAGATTCCTTCCAATACGGCAGACATTGAGGCCTATATGGTGAAGAAAGACACTTTGAAGTCGCTTGAATATTTCCATTGTACTGTTCTCTGCACACAAGGGTATGTGGTTCTATGTTTCCATCTTACTGTGAACCGTTAATGAAATCTAAATATAAACTAGACCAAGCCAAGGATTTTTTTTTTTTTATTGTTTCAGCCCAAAGTGAAACCAAAACTAAAAACACGAGGATAGTATTGGTATGTTTGTTACCATGGCAAATATGGTCCATTAGTTAATGCAGTATTGATGACTTCAAAGGTTGGAATTTGGTCCCCCAACTAACCCTGTCCATATGTGGTTGCGTCCTGAAGCGAGACAGTGAATCTCCAGGTGCTCCCGACAGTGTGCATCAATGCAGGATACACTTGATTATATAAAGCAAGTTGACTCAACTGAAGTAGTGTAGAAGAAAAGTATATTGACCAGGTGAAACAAACCTTTTTTCCATGTTTGACCTCAGGCTGTTATCCCAATGAGAGAGTAGCCATGCTGTGACAAGTTCATTGTTACCCTAACAAATAAGGTTCAGTATATCATCGTCTCTGCTCCTCCACTGGACTGTTCCAGGAAGTGAGGATAGACCATGTCACTCCATCGGATTGATTGGAACCAACAACACTTAATCAGTTGGCCTTCTACCATTTGTTGTGGATGTGGGGACCATCAACTTATAGAACTGTGTTTTTATTCAGATGGTTTGTTAACATTAGCCATAAGTGGCCCTGTGAGTGCTTTGATAGAACTGAGAAGTGAGTGAATTACAGTGTTGCACAGATTGTAAATAGACACCAGCAGCAGCCTATGCCTCCTCCACACTCCAAGTCCACATGTAGTCCCTTTAAAACACGTCCGTACAGTTGACATTTCTTTGAGTACTGTCCATCCAATTAGTGCTCTGCAGGTTCCTGAGACAGAAAATAACTGATGAGGTGTTTCCAGGACTCCTGCGTGCGTCTGGCATTTGGAAAAATCAATATTGGAGTCTTGAAAGGAAGTGCCCGGCAGCTGTTTTACACACACACACACACACACACACACACACACACACACACACACACACACACACACACACACACACACACACACACACACACACACACACACACACACACACCCCTCAGCTGATTGCATAGCCACTTAATTACATTATTATAAGATCAATTCATGTGAGGAAGAAAGAAAAAAACATTATGCCAACTACCAGAGGAAACTTCCAAGAGGCCTCGAGGGAAAAAAGTTGAGAGGCATTTTCCCCTTGATAGAGAGCTGTAGAGGTCAATTAGCACCAGCTCAGACATTTACATCCTCAGGTGTGGAGGGGTGAGGAGGGGAGGAATGACGGCCGGGAACTGAAGGGCGAGCGGCGAAGGACGAGCCTCAGGCTACGTTGTCGGGGAAGAACGAGAGGCCGGCTGTCATCGTCAGTCCGGATCTACTCGATACATCACAGAAGCTGCCAATGCACATCACTCATCTGCACACTTCACGGAGATCTGGCCATGTGAGTGAGGAGCAGCTGCCTCCGTCTACCTGCTGGCGAGTTCGACCACAGGAAGCCGTCTGGTTGGGTTTAAGCCCAGGTGCATACACTAAGCAGCACAGCCTATATTTTATGTACAACCACAGTCAGCTGGTCAGTTCCTGGTATCATATATATAGATGGTTAAATCCACTGCTTGGCTTGTCCATGGAAACCCAGTGTCCTTGGGCAAGATTTGAAACCTATGATTACTGTCTATGTTGCAGTCAAGACCACCAAACCTGAGGCCAAGTCGAGACCAAGATCAGAGCATCCCAAGACTCTGAGGGGCCGAGACGCTTCATACCTCCGACTTTGTGACCTTTGTGTAAGTTTATCCAGCCTGTATGAGGCAAGCACAGAACAATAATAAACAAACCCTGGCCCGTCAGGGTCGGCCCAATCATGGCCCTGTTCCCAGCAGGTGGCACTGTGCCCGATCATGGTAACAGTAAGAGTCTGTTACAAATCTTGTAACAGACTCTCATGCGAGTTTCAGCCAGATCAGAGCATGTACACTCCACTTCAATGACTTTCACTTTCAGGACAAGCTACGATTAACTCTGACGTCCAATGGTTTTATCTACATGTATCCACATAAAAAAAAAAAAAACAATTCATTCATTCATTCATTCACAAAGCAAAGCCATGTCATTCATGTGTCCACAGTCAATCTGAAGTCATACAATATGTATTTGCTTGTTTTCACCAGGTTCAGTTTTGCTCCAAATGTTGTGGAAATGCCACAGTTGGTTTTAAATTAGAAGTTAGACTTGCTAGAATGACTTGTCTTCTACTCATGGTCAATGGGGCGGCACGCATAAGCCCATGTTTCCAGCGGCTTTCAAATAGATGCATGAATACAATGCACACCCTCATACTGTACATCATACATGAAGTCAGTATACCATGTATAAATATTTGTTTGTAAATTTAATTTTTCAGACTTGTTTTAAACCGAGCGATAACTCCGACTTCCCCGAATCTTTCCCAATGTTGTTCAAACCTTGAAATGGGTGTTCACCTTGATGTTTAAGGAATAATAACTGTATTACCCCCCTTGTCAGTATGCTATCAGTTTGAGTATACACACACACACACACACACACACACACACACACACACACACACACACACACACACACACACACACACACACGCACACGCACGCACGCACGCACGCACGCACGCACACACAAGCACACACACACAGACACAACTTTTTCCTGAAAGTCGTTAAGTTCTTGCTGAATTGTCATTTGTTGGAGATTTAAAGGACATGGTCTCCTTGTGTTGAAGCATGACGTTGTGGTTTGTTCTCTCTCATCTAACAGCGAGCTTATCCGGCCTTAATGCCTTTCTGCGGTGAATTTGCATGAATGTTTCCCAGGTTCCCCAACTACACTCCAAAAACATTACAGTGTAATGATTATTACAGATTATTTGATTATCCTGAATTGCAAAATTACCTCCATGTGAAAGTGAGTGTGTGTGATGGTCTCTCTTTATTTGCCCTGCGATGGGCTGAGGACCCGTCCAGTGTCTGTTGTAACCTGACTTTCAGTCTGACCCCAAACACAGGCGTATGAGTGTACGCACAGACGCACTGTACTGACATGAAATGTGTGCGTCAGAAAAGAGAAATGTGACACAAAAACATTCATTTTGTTCTTCATTCGTTCAGGTGACACCTTCCTGTCTTCTGTATTGTAGGCTAAAGCTAAAACAGCGAAATTAATTCTAAGGTGTAGTCAGGAAATGTCATGAAGTTGTGCTTCGCAACACTGCATAAATTACTTCCCAAGCTGCGTGTTCTTGTATGATTGAGCCTGTTTTGTGGCTCCAGAAGAACTTTATCTACAAAAATGGCTCTTTTGACGGGAAGCATTATAGACCCCTTGTATAGACTAACCAGTTGGCCCAAAGCATTGAACCACTTGTGGTTCATTGCCCAGTGTGACCATAGTGATTTGCCAGTGATGGCTCAAACCAATCAGTTATTATTTGTACTAACTCTGATTTGAAGAAGCTCACAGTATTCTCTGTACAACTCCCAACCTCTTCAGAGTGTCTTTCTTCTTAACGAAGAAGTCATCCCTCCACCTTACCCAAAAATCAACTTCCCAGTCAGAAACGAGAATAGTAAATAAGCAAATATCTCTGGCTCCTGGTTTTGATCTTGTCCTTACAATTTACACAGAAATCTGCAGAAAACAAGCTTCTTGCAGTGGTTTGAAAGAGTGGACGACCTTGAAAATGTCCGGTCCGATTCTCGTCTCTATCCTGTGTGTGTCAAGCCGAGCCGACGCTAGGATGAAGGAGGATTTGGGGCGGACAGAAATCTGCAGCGTGAGGAAGCATCTTGTCCACAGTGCTGCGTGATGCATATTCCCAGGATTACACACATTTGTTTTGAGTCGTCTATGACCTCCTTTAATCCGTCACGCCGCCTCTACAGCCTCCCTGGTGCATTCATTAAGACCGGGAGGCGTAAACAGATCGATGGCATCGGAACAGGTAGAGCAGGAGACTCAAACGAGGTCAAACACATTCGTTGCGAACCAAAAGGAAAGAGGGAATAAAAACACACTACATTACAGCTATGGGTCACTTATCAAATGCTAATGTAAGTTATGTAAATGTGCGCAGGGTCTCAAGTAAGAGCATTCTGAAGAGTTTTTACACCCATTTTCCTCCACTTTCTCTTCAATAATACTGATAATTGTGGCTGTGATCATAAACACTCTGAGGGTTAACAAAAGAAAAAAGAAAAATGCAAAAAATGCAAACCTCTTGAAAAGAAATCCAGGAAAAGCATTTGCGTGGATAATTAGTCACCCATCCATTTTTGATACTGTTTATATCCTGTTCAGGGTCGCAGGGCGCTGGAACCAATCCCTGCTGAGGCCAGGACACACTCTGGACAGGTCGTAAATCCATCACAGGACAAACACACAGAGACAAACAACCACACACACTCACACTCACACTCACAGGGGCAATTTCAGGTCACCAATTAACCGAAAGCAAGAGCAGGATTTTTCAGCTGTGAATAATTGGAGGATTCTTCAGCCAGGAGAGGGTTCAAATGATCTAATAATGCACACACACACTGACACATCGACACACCGACACATACACACACACACACTATAGATATAATGGAAAGATCTACAAGTATATTTAAATAAAGTAAGTAAATACCCATTTATAGTAATATTTTATCCCTTTTAATCTGTTTAACTACATTTGTTTTATTGTATTGTCTGTATCTTTTATCTATTTTATATAAACATGGGAACTGTGCACTTTTGCACTTTAAATGTGCATGATACACATAAGTTGCAACATTGGATTGGATTCCAACCATATGAATAAATATGTGAAAATGTTAATAAAATACTAATTCAGTGAGTCATTTTTTATTTATTTTTTTCAATGAATGACGTTCTCCTGATTTAACATGACATTTAGCTGTTTACTTAACAGTATTTTCACATTTATTCCATGTTTCTATTTGATTTGGTGTTTTTGGGACAGAAAACCTGAACTGAGGCTGTTGTTCTTGAACTCTTTATTTGCTCTTACTTTTTCATCCCTTATCTATAAAGAGGTTCCATTAGCTGAATGTGCTCCCTCCCGTTGTGCCATCTGATTGAAGGATAATTGCAGACTTGTTTGGCACTCTGGAAATAGTCTGCATGTGTGTGTGTTTCAATTCTAAAAAAGAAAAAAAGAAAATGAAAGGAAGCTCGTAAATGCACATTTCCTGCATTCCAGTGGTAACAGCAGCTGCTCAAATGCACAGAGGTTGAAAACACTTTTAATTCTGCAACATGTCAGTTTAAAAGAAATGTCTAATATCCATTACATACTGTATAGCAACCAATCAAACATTGTGCAAGTTGCAAATGAAACAAAACTTTAATTGTAACAACATTTTTATTGTATTCAAATATGAGCAGGAGATGTAATAAACTTCCCTCTAATATCCACTTTCCGGTACTGTGGCACTACGGAGAGCAAACAAATCGGATATCTTTTTCTGCAGCAACTTCCTCAAGCACTTCTGGGAGGAAACCAATTCAGTCACACTCCAACCAGGAGATATTATCTCTCCAGAGGGTTCTGTTCCAACTTTGAGGGCTCCTAACTATCGGTAGACGTCTAATTGGAGGTGACCACGGAGCTTCCTCATCAGATTGTATGTAATATATCCTTCCTGGATGGTGGTTTTGTTTTTTATAGATCCCATTGGGAGTATTTACTTCTGGAAGGGTCACGCAAGGTGGATCAGTCTGGAGAGGAGCTCCAGACAAACAGGTCTAAAAATACCTCATGAATCAGGAATATGAACATCTCGTTCCCTGCCTGGACCACGAGACCACAGTTGCACCCCTGGAGCCAGACCAGATGGTTGAAGGAGTGACTCCATGCTTCAAGTCCAAACTGGGGGGTGGGGGGGTCTCAATGGCAGAATTGAGACAGATCTGAGGTTAAACTTATACCGAAATGCCCGAATTCTCTCAGTTCAACCTTGTAATCTAGCGACCTGAAAATGAATGTCACGTTTGAAGAGCTTTATCAAGGTGTTCCTGAGCTTTTGCTGTTATATAAAGGGAGGAATCACATGCTCTCGGTCATCCCAGCGCTTTGCTATCAAAATTGTCAAAATCAAAAACTTCACAGGAAAAAAAACAACACAATTTCCCACCTTTTCATTACACACAGACATCCCTTCAATATGGTGAGAAGCGAAAACAACCTTTTTTTTTAACGATATTAAATGTGTTCAAGATTAAGCTACTTCTTACAGCCAAGTGTGTAAAGGCCTTAGCAGCAGTCTGACTGTGTAATAGGTGTGTTGCAGGCTCCAGTACTTCTGCAAAGCTGCACCAGGCATGTGTGCACAGATGTGGAAGACTGAAGAAATCCCCTGTTAGGCATCACTCAGATTGGAGGAAAAGCTCAGAACTGACAAACCAAACCCTTTTGTGGCCGCTGAAGGTTCATATTTGAGTGAGCCTGATTAAAAAAGCAACTTCCAAAGCTTTCTTCTTTCACATGGATGTATGTTCGAATGAATGTAACTTTCAAATTCAGGAATTTCAATCTTTTAGAGGCTAAAAGGGGACGTCCCACCACGTCATAACATCTATGCATCACACATAAATCACATATAATCACATACACATGAATTCATGAGGACACACACCTGCTCCTACACTCAACGCGACCTGTCAGTTCGAGGCTAATCAAACCTGACTGCCTGAGAATGGGCCACTCTGACATTTACATCACCTGACCCCGTGTGTGTGTGTGTGTGTGTGTGTGTGTGTGTGTGTGTGTGTGTGTGTGTGTGTGTGTGTGTGTGTGTGTGTGTGTGTGTGTGTGTGTGTGTGTGTGTGTGTGTGTGTGTGCGTGTGTGCGCGCGTTCGTGTGTGTGTGTGTGTGTGTGTGTGTGTCTCTTCTGAATATGTCATTCATGTGGAAGCTTTCATTCAAGACTACTTTCAGTAGTGCATGCGTCTATATTTAACTAAAGCAGGTGCACTGAGGACTAAATATGTGAACTTCAGATCAGTCTAAACATTCATTTGATTCAATTTTTTATTTTTATCTTAGCTTGTAAACATATTGGACCAGTGCTTTACATTTACACAATGAAAAGCATGTTAGAAAACTCACGGTGGCCACAAAACTTTCAAAAAAGTGTTCTGAGCAACGATCTGATCTGCAAACTCATATACACTAGTACCTATATATTAACGGAGCCACGTGAGAGCCACGTCATTGCGTCACTCCAAAACCTTGTACATCACTGATCTCACCAATTTAGCACCGACAACAATCATACAGGAACGAGGAGACGGACTGTATTCGTTGGTTTTGTCCCGAGTCGCTCCGTCTAGTCTGGTCTGAACCTCAGATTCAGACCAAAGAGTCAGAAAACTTTGCGTCTCCTCGTCGCTCTATTGGTGTTTTTTCACGTCCGTCTTGCTTTAGTCCGGAGCCCTGGAGTGGCCATAGAGAAAAATAAATAAATAAAAAATGCGTGAATGAGCTTGGGGATTATTTTTCAACATTTGGGCATTACAGAGGGAATTTCTGCTCCTTTCACTATATTTCTGGACTTGTCTGAATCAAAAGCTTCAACATCAGGAGGAATGGAGGTGTAGAATGATAGAACGCAGTTCTAAAGCCATTCCCAATGGCTACCTATGTAAACACACGCTGATTAAAGTTCTCTTTCACATGAAGCCATTAAAAGGCACATTTTATGGCTAAAAAAAAGTCCAACTTTCATTTGCAGTAGCATGTAGTTTGTTTTTGTAGTTGGTGATGAACCAAAAGTATGACTTCATTTTAAAGTTCGGTGGGTTAGAAAATAATAGTGGAGCATCTCGTAGCGGAGCAATGCAGCCTGTAGACCTCAGCCTGCAGTCATAACGTGATACAAGACCTGGAAGTGAAGTTAGTTACAACGATGTCACGATGAAAAGCGTGAAAATATATATAAATTATATATCTGGCGCAGTTGACAGCGGAGGAGTACGGCAGCATCTCGGGAGCCACGGCTCTGCGATCGCTGATTAAGTAATCTTGTTCCCTCGTATTATTAACTTCAGGGAGCGACTTATTATCTCGTTCCCACGCGTTATTTTGATCTTTTTTTTCTCTATAACCACTGTGTAACCCGTGTTCACTGTAGAATTCAGAAAGCCAGTTCAGCCTCTCTTCTTCTCTCAGCTAGCTCTGGATTGAAGAAAGCAGACAGGCAAACCATTAACAGGTCCAAGATTGTTGAGAACGAGTTCTTTACAATAGAACATGATTGTCTTTTTTCACATGCGAGAAAACTGCTCAAGAAAATTGGTCAGAAAGGGGTCTTTTTTCTGTAAGAATGGTTTTCAAGGTTAAAGTGCTCTTTATAGCCCAGAGTGAAAGGCTTTAACCGCTGTCAGTCTTTCTCATGGATATGTTGATTGCCCTAGTGTCTTTGTCAAGTGGCAAAAAGAGCACAGGTGTGCACAGATGTTGAGCATGGAGTGAAATCTCCCTTTCGGCAGACTGGATGAAATAACCCTTTAAAATTCAACACAACATCCTGGCGGGTGTCAAAAACAAGAGACGAGCAGTGTGGAAATCTTTGCAGGGGCTCGAAGTGGCGACGCACAGATTGGCGGGCCGGCTGATGACTGTGACGACGGGGGATTTGGAGAAAAATGGCTGGCCCAGCAGTTTCCTCCACAACTGATGGATTAGACAAGCCAAAGCGGCGGCTGCGAAGGAAAAGAGACCGCCCGCCTCTCACTGAGCAGGCCTGACTCCATGCTTCATTTCAACTGGGAATGAAAGAAACAAGTGTGTGTTCGGTGTGAGGCTGCACGGACGCAGGTGTTTGCTGCACTGTGTATGTGTGTGTATGTGTGCATAATTTTGCTTGTCTGCTTTTATGATTGTGAGCATAAAAAAACGCTCTGCTTGCAGAAACGGGCTTGTGGGCTTGTGTGATGATAGCACAATAAAAGGTTTCTACAGTCAATACGCCAGTGTGGTCCAGTAATTTGCACAGGGCTATGCATCGCTGGAAAGTATCTGAATCAATAAGTGTGTAAATAAATTAAACCAGCGATGGGACGTTGCAGGAAATACATCGCCGAATGGCAAAAAAAAAAAAAAAAAAAAAGTCTGTTAAAAGGAGAGAGCAAGCGATTTGCTCCCGAATTGGCGCCGGCAGAATTTATGCGGCTTTGAACTGTCCAAACATGTGAGGCTTTTAGGACGGCGTGGGCGGGAGCAGGAGGAAGTGCAGACGAAATCCAGGCCCGCAGTCTGGATGTAAAACTATGCTAATGCACATTTCTACCACCTGCAGCAAAGGTCGTCTCGCAGCAGCATCGATCCTCTCAGATCTCTCCTCCGACGGCGAATGATCTCAGACACAGATCTAATTAAGAAATAATCTGACGGAGGATGAAGCGCATCAGTAGTAAAATAGTCGCCCCTCCTGGGAACAAGAGCGACTCTACAGTGGTTGTATTTCTGAATCCAGGAGAGTCTGGGACCATGTTTGATGTGACAGATTTAAGGCAGGATTTTTCTAAAGCCATCAACACAAGATGTCGGGAGAGATATTTGCCGTATAACTTTCTCCATCAATGTGAAGGTGGAGAGATGCCCGAGATCCTGTCCCAGTGGGACGTCTGCTCGGAGGGGCTGAAGAAGACGAGGTGCTCCTTCCGAGGGCCGCTGGGGTCAAGGCGGAGGGGCGGCGAATCGAGCCATTACAGGCACAGCAGGAAATGAGTTTGCCACTCGGAGCGGATGGAAAGGCTGGCCGGGAAGCCGTGGAGGGTAGGGGAGGTTACTCAGCGTTTGATGGGGCGAGGGGGAGGGCGAGGAGGAAGAAGAGGGGAAGCTAAGCGGAGTTTAGAAGTGCAGTACTTAAAGGACAAAGCGAGGAGTTTTCTATCCATCGTATATTGAACCAACATAGATTTATGTCATTGCTTATTTCTTCAATTTTCACGTGATTTGTTTCGGTGACATTGTTTAGTTTGAAACCATGTCACCTCGGAGCTGATGTTCAGTATGTGTTGGACGTAAGACTGTTTTTTAAGACTGACAATGTGCAGTAGCAAAAGTTTAGCATTTGCAGTTTTGTGTTAAAGGAGATATTTTTTTTCCAATTGTTTGAAGTTAAGAGTTTTTCTTCAAGTATCGTTCCCCCTTCATGAGGTTTTACGCAGCTAGTGAGGTATGTATAGACATGTATGTTCAGTTAATTGGTACATCTCATTGCATTTTCATGAATATTTACATTGTATATGTCCATAATTTGATGATAAGTCAATGAAGACATTCAAAAATCTAGAAATACATCAGTTACAAAAGGAATCGTTTATCATTTATTTAGAAGAAAAAGAAGAAGTCCAAGGGCTTTATGAATATTCTTTGTCTCATAATAAATCTAATGCATGCGAGATGACCACAGATATTGGTCACAGGGTCATGATAAATCCACCAAGAGCACAGCAGAAACTTGACATTTTTATCTCCACTTGAAAAAATACATTTCATTTTAAAAGCGAACCACCTCTTAATCCTGACATTGTAACTAAATTAATCTGGAAATTAGTAAAAGGATATCCGCTATCTGTGTAAAAGAATAAAGTATAAACATGAAAATGGCACTTCTCCTCTTCAAAATTCTCTCTGTAGTGTCTCATGTAAATGAGCTCCTCATATGACACCATGTTTGTGTGGGTTGCATAAAGAAGGAGAACTGTACACAAGCATTAAAATGGACGTGGTTTATTTCTCCACGCTTATCGAATAGCTTCAGGTCGGAATTGCATTTAGTTTGCTGTTGCTTGTTAGCAGTTTTTAGCCAAGTGTTTCTCCACTGTCATTCTGATGTTTCCTATTGGAAGTATTTATTATTTATACCGCACATAACTAAACTCAACCCTCCGTACAAGGAGATCTCCGGCTCGATAGCTCCATAATAGGTTGGGAAATTACCACGAAATGTGCTGATGGTCCGTTGGCTCTGGCAGCTGTAGCGCCAAAGTTGCTAGCTTAGCACAATTTTGATCATCTGCCTGGAGGGCTTGACCTTTCTCTTCTCCGCTGTCATTGGGCCAGACCTGTGTCAATCACCAATAATGAGCCATCAGCTGCCATGAATAACTGATTTGGTTTTAAGGTGGTGGTTTTAATTTGCCCAGACTCTTTTGATGCAGTTCAGCCCTGATCTGAATCCTGTCGGACTGGGAGCCTCCTACCTGGGAAGATGAGAACTTCTAATACAGGTTTTAGAGTTATAAACCCACCACCCAATCCACAATCTGGAGACATAGAGGATCTTTCGTCCTCTGGTCTGTACCCTTCATCCTGTTCTGGATAGGTGGCCCCACCAGGAATATGATACACCGGCCAACATAACTCTAGGGGTCCTTGAGACACACAAACTATCCCACCACAGTAAGATAGTGATCCCATGGAGCTCGAACCCAACCAGTGAATGGAAGATAATTGAGACGCAATGAAATCCAAAAATAGTAAATCAATTCATAATATGAGACAAGGAATGATAGAATCAGATTCTATATAATTCTAAATCAGTATTATGCGAATTTTGAATAATAAGTGTTCCTATTGGGACATAATTGTATCACATTTAATGAATATACAAGCATGCTATCTTGTTGTGGTGGAGAAGCTTGTGTGCCTTAATGAGCCTATGAGCTGAACCAGTAGGGATCCAACCAAACCGGGCAGGTTACATGGGGGAGGACAGACTCAAAGCAGCACTTGGTCTTCCAGGTGAGGGGGTTGGGTAACTAACAACCCCATCCTAAAACAAACGGAAGCAAGACTTTCGAGAGAAACCCTGGACCCGATGGAAAACACCAGCGGCGCCATGATAACACTGGACAAAAGCCTCCCTCAGGAAGTTCAATCAGAGTTTTCTGGGGCGAAGAACCAAAGTCCATCTTGGAGAATTGAATGTCTGCACCAAAGCATAAGCCAAAGCTCAGGACAGGGTTGTGTGGCAAAGTATTATTGCCGGCTCATGTTCTCCACGGGATGAGGAGGTTGACTAACAAGCTGATTTGCTCTCTTAGGAGCCACATTTCTTTTGTTATGACATGGATCAGTTGTTCAAGGATTCTTGGATAGCCGGCATCTTGTTTTAAATAGGCAACCTTTTTTGTTTTGAACACGGCAAAATTAATTCCAGGTCCATGTTTCTTTGGTTATTATTCATCTGCTGGGTCTCATTTACTGTCAATAACCCCGATGAGGGCAATAGTTGTCGGCAGCTAACAAGATTACCAAAAAGGTCCCGCCTGACAGTTTGTAACCTTGGAAGAATACCAGCACAATAAAAGGAGTGAAACAAAGAGTGATGAATCACGTATGTCAAGCAATTTCCAATTCTCAAGGCTTTATTTTCTCCGGTTTTTAATGTTTTTGGCCTCTTTCATCAAACATAATAAACATCACTGAGTCATCAAGTGATGCTGTTTGCTTATTCCCCTTTTTGTCGATTGAAGAGATGAAATGCTCAATCCATTAGATGGTTTACTCCGCAAACCACAGAGGTCAGACTGAAACAAACCACTCAGATGCTTCTGAAACCACAGAAGTGGATAAAGAATATGTGTGTATTTGTGCGAATGATACAAGTTCAGTGCAACAATTGTGACGATCATAATTAATACACAAAAACTAGTGCACCTTCCCAATACATTTAGTAAATAATGTTTAAGGTGCTTCACAAAAAGCCAATTAAATTCGTGCAATCTATAGATTTCTTGAAAAGTAAATGGTGAAATGCGGATGGTTGTTAAAATGCTGTTCAAGACATATAAGGGCATTTATTGACACTGATTTTAAAATGTTAAAATATTATCACATAACACTAGTTGTGGTATTTCAGTCAATGCAGTCGAGGGTTATAGGCTTTTTTAAGACAATAAATAATCCAATGTGATATTTCTTTTGTTCTATGGGGGAAATCTAACCGAGGACAGCAGATTGAGGATTATTCTTCATTGCAATAACATCATGATAGTATTGGAATTTTTTTGGTGACAACTACAACACTGCATTGTGAACAGACAGCATTAAGACTATAATTAATTTCAGCTCACAAACTTTATGTTTTGAAGCATGAACTCTGTGCTGGAGCAGTATTCTTGTTTTTTTGTATAACTTTCACTCCTGGCAATATTTGTGTTTTATTAACTGATCCATTAGATTTTTAAATTACTGAAAAAAGGAAATGTCCCCATTGTGCCATCTTTCATTTGCTTGTTGTTGTTGTTGTTGTCTGCTCAGCACTCCAAAACTCCTAAAGCACTGTGACGCTATCAGATAGCAACAGTCTCACAATCCTCACATAATAAGCTTGAATCCACACTTGTTTCTTGTTTTGTAGGCAGTTCAAAAGGATTATTTGATTATTGAAACTGCTGTTGGTAAATTTTCTGCTCCACTTTCCTCCTCATTCTGTACATGCAAAGCAGGGGTGTGCAAAACAAGGTTCAGGAGTCAAATTTAGCTCTAAGCCCTCTTTTAACTGCTACTTAACGTTTTCATAAACTTACGTTAACTTCTTCTTTCGATTTTTTAACATTACAAACCTTTTTTGCACTTTCAGGTGACAAACTGGACTTTTAAATAAAGTAAATAAAGCATCACATCTTAAATGGTCACCTAACAATAAATAGCAATTGTGAAAGTGCTTAAACTTGTAAAACTAGAAGCTAAATTGTTATAATGAGTAAAACAGTTAAAATGACTGCAATGGTTAA
Source organism: Blennius ocellaris (assembly GCF_963422515.1). Taxonomy (NCBI): domain Eukaryota; kingdom Metazoa; phylum Chordata; class Actinopteri; order Blenniiformes; family Blenniidae; genus Blennius; species Blennius ocellaris. Next base: position 8,973,802 of record NC_137668.1, read on the forward strand.
AATGACTTAAACACCTTTAGTGGCTAAAATGGTTCAAATGTTGATAAAAGTTAAAACACCTAAACTGGCTTAAATAGCTATAAAAGCTTTTTTTCCCCCTAAATTATAAAAGCTAAAAAGAAGTAAATCGGCTAAAAGCTAAAAATGCTAAAGAAAAAGAAAAAAGAATGTAAAAGACCAAAATGGTTAAACAGACTCTTGAAATGTTGAGAAATGTCAACCTTCACAGCGATAATAGCTAAAACAATTGAAATAGCTATTGTGGCTTTTAAAAAATATATAAAATTGTTAAGAATTTAAAAAAAAAACTAAAATACATAAATGGGTAAAACTGCTACAACATGGTTTCAACAGTTGAGATAAAAACCAAAAATGGCAAAACTCCTAAAACAGCTATAATGACTGAAACTGATAAAAATGTTTAAATGCCGAAAGCGGCTAAGACTGTTGAAATGACTAAGATTTTTTTTAAATGACAATAAAATGTCTGCTGTTGTTCATATGTAGTTTTTACATTTCTTAAAAATATCATAAATTGTAGTTTTGCTAAGTTAATGGCACATTGTTGATCTTTGCTGCGGTCTTAAGAGGCAGGGAGTAAATATTACATCGGAAAGCTAAAACTAACTTTATGGGGTAAATGAATGCTTGAACAGTCCCGGCAGACCATCTCGACCTCCAAAGAACCAGACTGATTGATGACTCCAAAAAAAGAGACACTTCGCAACCAAGTGCCCCCTGCTGACCACATTTATAATGAATCCATCTCTTAATGGGCATCTCAGCGATCCTCTGGACCCCTCTTCAGCGATAAGGAGGAGAACTGTTAAATCAGTCATTTAGTCAGAGCGAAGAGTCGAACGAAAAAAAATCCAGGAGAATCTGTGAGCGAAGAGAGTGAGTGTCAACCCGGTGCGATTAAGTGCTTGACATGTCGTGGCACAGGGGGAATCGAGGGGTTACAGTCGGGGACTTCCAGGAAGGAAAGCCGGTTCGAGCTCCACTGAAAGCGAACAATACTTTTTCTCAAAGAAAAACACGGGCGCCGAGCAGCGGAGCCGAGTGCTCGCCCGTTGATAAAGCGCACCATCTGTTGTTTACACCCCGCCGCTACCTTGTGGGCATCCTCTGCGAAGAAAATTAGGCGAGCACGCAGGAGCTGGCATATCCATTTAAATTAAAAACCCACTTTTTTTTCCCGCCCCCCCCCCATGAGCTTTTCTTGAACTCGTGACGTCACCAAGACCCAGAACAACATCCCAGCCTGTTTTTCCCGCCAGATGTGCAGAAAAGCCAAGACTCTGCTCGGCCTCTCTCCGGAGGGCGATGGAGGAAGCGGTTCAGGATCTGTTTGGCCATCTGCCCCGACCGTGGCAAAGGTCACAGTGAGAGTGTGTCTGAGCAAAAAAGCTCCGCTGTGGACCGCAACGTGCCGCGTCTCCGATGCACTTCCACGGGCGGGCGGTGGAGCCCGGAGCAGGAATTAAATCAGATTATTATCAGGGTGTTTTGACTCCTGTGCAGTCGGATTTAAATCAAGTGCAGGGAGTCTTGTTTTTGACCTCATTACTGACTAACCCATTTTCAGTTTGACGCAACCGAACACTACCGAGCAAGATGGATAAATCCACATTTCAGACAAACGTGTGTTCGCTCATCGCGAGGAGAAAATTAGTAAAAGTCAGAGTTTTAGGATATTTCACCGACTGTGAGATCACCAATTGAAAGAGAACGATGGGCAGGATTGGAGCCTCTTTCCAGTTTTGGCCCTCGTGTCTTGTAGTCGACAACAACGCCGTCTCCAACCAGTCTGTCCGCTCTCGTCTGCCGTCTGGCATCAGTGAGGCATTTTGTTCCAGCGAGCTCCTGCTCACTGGAGATTTTCTGTTTCTCACCTTTCTCTGGAAACCTTACAGATGGATGTGTGAGAAAATCCCAGTAAATCAGCAGCTTGTCAAATACTCAGACCAGCAGCCATGAGCGTTCAAAATCATTTAAATCACCGTTCTTCATCATTCTTATTCTGACTTTGAACTTCAGGAGCTCATCTTCACCGGGTCTATGTGCAGAAGCAAACTGAGCTGCTGACATTTGCTTGTTTGATTAGTTGTTTACGTAAAATAATTCAGAAGATGCATCGAATAAAGTGGTCAATGAATACTTACAGTTCTTGGTATGGCCAAGACGATATGTCATATTGGTTTGAAGCTGAACTCTCAACACAGTGAAACAACAACCTGAAGCATACTTCTTGGACAGACTCGAGTTTTTTTTCTGCTCCTTTACATGAATTCATATAATGGTTGTATACTCGGGCATGGGTGGTTTCGTTGCTCTAAAATGCTCTTTTCACACACTCTTGACATGACAGACTTTCTGCACTACCCTTAAACACTTTTATACAAAAATCACACATAATGGTCACTGTTAACTGTTAAAAAAGAAGAAAAAAAAATCCTACCTGATAGGACTGTCCTCTCAGGTGTTGCTGCTCCACTTTCTGCTCATGATAAAAGAAACAGCTCAGTGAGGGATGATTGTGTGGAAAAGACACTTATAATTAAAGGAAAACAGATTTCCTCCACAAATTGGACAATTTACTGCTGTTGAGTAACTGTTTTTAACCAAACTCGATGCAGCTGAACACGACATGATGCTATTCAGCCTGTGATTACAGTTGTATTGTCACGAATTATACTATACAGGACGCCTACTGCTTATTATATATTCTACTGCGTGATGAGTGTAAATGCCTTCCTCTTGCATCGGTTGAACTTGTGTAAATTGTGTGCGTCGCTGCAACATTGTAGTGGTTCTGTGACACATTAGCTTCTGCCCAGGTAAACAGGAGTTCAGTGAAATTGTAACCAACCGCTTTGAATATGGAGTCATTGAGCAGGACGGAGAGAAATGGCAGATTTGCATCTCTAACTGTTTTCCTAGAAGAAATTAAAAACACCTCAGTAATAATCCTTACTAATGCTAACAGCAGGCTCAACTAGCCAATCATAGAGCAATAGCAGAGTTCGTATTGGTAAATGAATAAATCATCACATGACAGTGATCAGTTAATAACGTGTTCCTGTCAAATATAGTTACTGAGATGCATTACATACAACGTCGATGATAAAAGCCTGATGTAATATGAAAAGAGTTGTTATAAATTGTATCTGAACTTGTTCAGTATACGTGAAAAGTGGAAGATCACATCAGAATAATCCAGTGCTTTCAAGGGATCGATTTAACATCGTGCATGACTTTTAAAATTAAAGTTTTCCTGGGAATGTGCAAATTGTGATCCGTAGTTGACTCGCTAGCATTAAAACACTTCAATCGGTGGCTGAATGACTTTTAAAGTGTGGCCGTTGCTTTTAATTCATTCTTTTTGGAGACCTGCTCATTAAAGTTGTCTGTAACCGTTAAAATTACCATATGAATAAATTCTGCAGGGTGATTTTTACATTGGAAATTAAACACATATTTGATTCTTCATGCTTTTCTTTTTGGGTAAATGCAGTAAAATTCATAGCGTTCCATCAAGAGTCCTCTATCAAACCTTCAATTTGCCAGAAAAAAGATTAATTTTTCAAGCACGGGCTGATTGATGGGCTTCTCCCACATTGTGGATGCTGTCAAAATGCAAATGAGAGCCGCCGTGCCCTGAGCACCCACCAGCCATCGCTTACCGAGGGTACAACCGCCACGCACATGCAGACTAATTAACCTGTCATTGCCCAAAACACACCTGCACTCCACAGCCACTAAAGCACCAGCAGTGTTGTTCTCTCCACATCTTTATTTGAAGTTAAAACATTTATTTATTTGATTGTCCTGGGGTGGGGGGGGGGGGGGGGGGGGGGGGGGGGCGTAACTGCAGGAATTGCTGAAGCTTGTTTTTCTTGTTGGCTTTGACTGAAAGTCTGAAAAGACAAAAAGAAGGCGGTTTAGCCCTTTTGGTAAAAGTACGTCGTGTTTGGCTCAGAGGATGACTCAAGACGGCGGAGTTTCACTTTATACCAACATGAAAAACCCAAAAACTAAATGACCAACAGAACTTCGAGCTCACAGGAGATCATTACTGAGGCACTGGAAAGCAGGACACAGAAACACAGACTGAGACATGAGACAACTGCCCACACAGAAACACAGACGAGCCAACAACCAGAACACATAGAAGATGGCCAATATAAGCTAAAGTGACCAGCATGAAGGCCGATGAGGGTCAGAATCCAATACTAATCCCTCAAAGTCTGGGACGAATTGTAGTCGAACAAAAGGCCGATTGAAAAAGTGGAACGGGGAACAGAACGCTGGAACAACTGGCACAAGAAACTGGGAGACAAAGAACTAAGGCCACGTTTACATGTACCCGGGTATTTGAGAAAAATGGTGATATTTCTCTGCAGCACATTTAAACATGAACACAGCTACGACTCACCACAAACGATGATTCCTGAAAACTGTGGAGATCTGGATAAAATCAGTGTCTCCGGTTGCATCTAAAGGGCGGTAGGCGGATATTTACGTCACAATTTGTGACATGGTGGGTTTTTTTCCAGGATTTTGATTGGCTATAATGGCTTCATGCTTCTCCTTACACTGCCCCCTACAGGTTCGGCATGCTCATAGCAGCTCTGAAACAGGTGTATATGCAAGTCTGTGTAAATGAAGAATGATCAACAAATCTTTTTTTTTTTTTAAGGTAGAGGGGGAAATGTCCGTTTTTGTAAAAACCCAGGTACGTGTAAACGTGGCCTAAAGCCCAACATATACTACAATCATATACTACAATCACACACTCAGGCAAAGGTGAAAAAAACATCAGGGAACATCAATCAGACACGAGGAGGGGAAGTCAAGGAGCCTGAAACCAGAGGCAGTCAGATCTCAAAAAGAACGGAACTAAATATGAACCGGAACAGTTTAGAGCAGTAATTTTCATCTGGCATGGTCAGAAGAAAAGAAGACCTTCTCCACGGTCAATCATTCAGTAAATATTACAGTGAAGCCCCTGAATGTTCGGCACCCCGACTCTCACCAACAAAGACAGAAGCTGTTTGGTGCATTCCGCCATTTTTGACGTGTGTGTGACTTTAGCAGATTTAGGGTTTAGGTTCGGAGGGTCCATCCAGGAGTTCAAGACACCATCAAGACTTACAGGAAATCGTGGAGTTCCACCAGTTTGAAGTGGACTGGAGCCTCAGCTCTGGTCAAACGTCGATGACTTCAGTAAATTGAAAAGTTCACGCCTCATCTTGAGCACATCTTCCAAAAACGAGCCTTAAAAAAACGTGTGCATTCTGTACACCACCGTTTGGAGAACTTTGTCCTCTAATCCTTTCAAATATTTAAGTTTTCTGACATACTGTAGGAGTGTTCTCTGAAAAATTGATATTGCTTTTATTCACTCTGTTGCACACTGTCACCCAACGCTGCCTCCCACAAATGGGAACCATAACTTTTTTTCCCCCCCTCAGCACGAAGGAAAGAAGTTTCATCTGCTGCCAGGCATAAACGGATGACAGTCTCTCGAGCTTATGCCAAGAATTCATGATACATCCTCGAGAGCTCTCACATAATACAGAGATACAAGAGAACAGTTCCTGTGACGAACTTTCTCAACGCTGCGAGTCGAAGATACGGCGGAGCTCGAATTTCTCGCTCATGATTCAGAAAGAAATGCAAACCAGCAACCATGCAGGTGAGGATCAGGAAACGTCTGTGAATATCTGCTTTACATGACTAATTAGGGTGAAATATTAATACATTCAAGTCAATCTTATATCATTTAAAAATGAATAGGCACTTAATACATTTTAAATATGGGCACAGATTACTGAATTTAGTAGATACATGGAAATAAGGGATATTGATTTATTTCGCTTCTGAAAACTGCGAGTTCGCAGTCTGCATTTATAGCAGACCATGTTCGTGTGTGCATGATAATCACCGGGTAGATTCAGGGAGTGTCTGGATGCACCAGTATGTCTGTTTCGACTCATATGATGGGAAGTGTGGGATATGAGTGAGAGCTGTCAGAAATATCTGCAAAAATCTTTTAGCTATAGTTTAGCCTGATGACACGTCCTACACAGTGGCACCACAATGTAAAAAGAACTACAACACAAATACAAAAACGGCATTGCGAGCAGAAATGGCTTAACACAGACACAAAAGCGACAAAACAAAGAAAAGCTGCAATATAAATACAAAAGTTACAACGCAAATAAAATAAGTCATATGACAAATACAGACTTTCTAAAAACTTCCTGCTAAAACTTAACACGTTCACTCTCTTCCATTGTTTGTTTTTTTTATATATATTGTAGCGCGACACACCGGCCCAGCGGAACAATAAAAGCTGGTCCACTGATCACATAATGATTAATACACTGACCATGTATCGGTGCACTGGGTGTGACAGACAAACATTAAAAGCAAATTATATTCCTTATTACGACATGAGAGCATGTAAATTAGCAGTTAAATGGGTACGGACCTTTTACAAACCCCTCACCGCCATGACGTCGATGTTGTCTTAAGAATAACTAGCGCGCCCATAAATAAAGACCTTCCGAGGTCGTAGAAATAAAGCACTGAGCCGGCTGAGGCTGAGCAGTCTGGAGGGAGGGCGGCCATCATTAGCAACGGCTGCTGCCTGTGAGGAATAGAGGTGTTTTGTTGCAGCAATACTGGCTGCAATTGGCCCCCGGAGAGCGTTAATTACCTCCGTGACACTCTATCAATAAATATTTGAGGAGAAAAAAGGTTCCTGAGGGTAAACAGAGGCAGCGCTCGTCCACTCAACTGTGAAATCTGCAAGTTCGATACGCGAAGCTACAGGGAGGGAGCTTTTGCTTTATCTTTTCATGCTGTTTTTATCTTTCAGAATTAAGACATTTAATAGTGGGGAAATGGTGATAATGACTAAAAATGAAGACTGCCGGAGTCCTTTGTTCGGATTCAGAGCGTTTGCTTTAATAGTTCACTAGAAACAACTGCTGCTTCGTGTCGTCGGGAGCCGACACAAGAAGGAATCTACAACAGGAACTTCACAGCATTTTTACAGACACACAGGCACAGAAACGACAAGCCTCCCTTTACGCTTCTCTTTAATTTTGTGTAAAAAAAAACCCAAAACAACAAACAAACAAACGAGACAGGAAAAAATATTTTTAAATGTCATACAGAGCGGTTTTTGATTCGTAAAACAATGAATAGAGACAACAGGGAGATTCTAAAACAGTTTTTTTTTTTTTCCCGCTCATCAGGATATGTGAAAAAAGAATCGTAGGCTGAATGTCATTAGGTCTAAAAGAGATTTTCTTTCATGCCTTTGTTTTGTGTTTAACAGCATTTTTAGTGCTTTCTTCCAAATAACAGATCATTTTCACGACAGTCAGGCCAATACAATCTCAAAAATCCTCATAGTGAGAAAGAAAAATCGTAAAACACACATACATACCCATCCTCTTGTCTTGTACTGAATGGAAACTTTGTTTCCATTGTGCTCGGTAGAACATTAAGCAATTTAGATGATGTAACAGCAATGAAAGTAAATGAAATGCATGGGACGCTTAGATTGTGTATCTTGGTACCAACTGAAGACCATGATGGGAATTTTGATTTCTTTTGTTTAGTTTTTGACATATTTCGGCCTGATATTTACACCTCAACTTCAATAAAGTGAGTTTTAAGTTGCAACATCAACTGAATCTATTGTTCTTTATGAGCCCATTTATATATATATATATATATATATATATATATATATATATATATATATATATATATATATATATATATATATATATATATGTGAACTGTGAAACCAGAATGCGATACAACTGATGACATTATTTTAGTTAGAGGATTATATGTTTTCTGATCTCTCCTCAAGCTAATGAACTGTGACATAGAAGTCGAAGTGTTTGTGTGGTGATGCTAACAGCTAACAGAAACGAGAGGTGGCAGAAATTGACTCATTTACCCCAAGTTTGTGGCATTTAGTAGATTTGTAGAATTGGCATGAATAAAATGATAATTTCTTACTTTTTTTTTTTTTTCTCATTCAATGTGGGAAGGAAAGCTTGCAAAATGAAAACCATAAAAATATAAATTGAATCTGGTCACTCATACATTCACTTAAGACCCAGCATTGTGTACCGAACATTAATTGTTCAATATTTGTCTTTTGGAGGTGATTCCCTCGGTGGAAACACAACTAAATGTCAAATGAAGAAATGCAGCTCCATTTTTGGAATGGAGATAACTTTTGAAAAACTTAAAGGTTTTTTTTTGTAAATTATATTAAAATAAATGTTATTAATAATTTAAAGTGTAGACCCATTCGCTTGCCTCTGAGCGAGTCTGGAGACCCCACTCACTCTCAACAGCGAAAGAGGATAAATAAAAGCAACAGGACATTTTTACTATGTGCTCTCGCTTCAAAATTTCTGCCACTATATTTAATTTAACACATGCAAACCAAATTTGATTAAACTCCTTGCTTATTCCTCCTTACTTATTTCTGGCGGCCCTCAAAGGCGGTGCCGGACCTCATGTTGGGAACCAAGTCAAAGGACAGCCAAAACCTTTTGAAGGTGTCAAATCCAATGTGGGATACTTTGGTTGAATTTAAATGGAAAATGTTGTAACACTGTCAAATAGGGACTTGGTCATTACTTTAGGTGTTAATAAATGTTAGAGAACAACTCGTACATTCATTTCTAATTCCTAATAATGTTGAGAAACATCAGCGATTTTCCATTTTATTTTACCTGGCAATGGCATTATCCTAGATTTATCTCGGATAATAGAAGGAAGTTGTGCCAGGAAACCACTTCAGCCTCAAGTGCTGAGAAATTAGAAGCAGTTTCTTTTCTTTTTTTTTAAGCCTACAGAGCACTGAGCTCAGAGCTAAAAATATTTCAACTTTCAACAAAGCTACACCCAACTTCAAAAAGGCCTTTTCAGCTACAGTTTCATAGCAACCAGCTAGCAGCATGCAGCGCACGAACTGGATCAGTTAAACTTAAGTCAATGCGTCTACAATACAAACAGACTTTAAAGGACCAAATGGGAGCAAAAGAAAAAAAATGACGATACATTAAATCTCATATTTTTGTCACGTTTCTGGGTCATTCATTGCTTGACTGCATTAAATAACTGTAGAAATTATAATAAAGTAAACAAGTGCGCATTTGTGTTTTAACATATATCTATTTTGGGCCATCATATTCTTTGTGTGCAAAAAAAAAAAAGAAAAATCATTGGTATGTCATGTCAACTTTGAGTGCCCAAAGGTGCGCTGAATTATTTAAAAACCTCTCTAACCAACAGAGTAGAACACAACGAAATCACGAGGAAGAAAAAAAGACTTACAATCATTCTGTACATAACAAGTCCACTGTACAAAAAGAGTTCACCCTGTTTGTATGTACTGTACACGTCGCCTTTTCACTGTGATAAAAAAAAATAAAAAAATGACTTAATTGCTTGCCTCAACATAAAAAAAGTGTGTGTGGGGGGGGAACAAAGAGAGAAAGTTTCATTTCTGCGGAAGGATATTCAAAAGCAAATAAATCGATGGAGTGTTCATTAACAGGAACCCTGCAGCAACCGCCCACTCCTGACCCGACACTGACCCATCACTCACGCACACACACGCACGACCGCGCCGACGTATCCAGCATTTCTGAATTAAAGAAGGTATTAAGATGAGAAGTCGATAGTGTGTGTGTGCACGTGCATGTGTGTATGTGTTTCAGGGCCACGGGCGGAATCGCAGGATGGTGGTTTGAAGCAAGGCGGGGTGAAGCGAGTTCGATGAAAAGTGTCTGTGGGAAGGAAAATGCTAAACTGGTGTAAAAGTAGCAGGAAAAACAACTCCTGCATCATTTCTACTGAAACAAATATCCTGGCATTTTGGCGCGTTGGCTTTCTTGCTGTTGAACTGCGAAGATCAATATCATCCTCATATCTGTGCATTAATTTAAGGCTTTAGCCTCGGCTCCTTTTACACAAGGTTTTCAAGTGAATACGCAAAACCTTTGTTGTGTTTAGGGTGTCGAATATCATTTTCTAACAGCTGCAACACTGAGCTTTATCAGTTGCAACGTGTTTTAACTTCACATACCCTCATAGATAGTAAACATGTCCATTTTAGTGGCGCTAAATAGTTTGCTAACTTCCAAACGGAATAAAGGAAAACCTCAACAAAACTCAAAAATATACACATATTACATGTAAGCCTTTATTTATTCTATAATCCTCAGAAATCAACAGTAAAGGGAAAAAGTATAAGTTTATTCAGAATATGAGGGATAGCATGTAACATGCAACTCTCTTTCAAACTGTACCATCGTCTGCATCTTGTTCAACCTTTAAAATCTCTCTTGAGTTTATAGAAAAACATGTTTATCTCATGTGTTTCTTACTGGACAAATTTAACATTCATGAGCATTTTTGGCAGGATTTACATTAAGGGTCAGGATGAAGCGAGCCTGCTAGGCATAAAGAATATCGACATAATGGCGAACCCTCATTTGAATTCCTAATTAGCAGCATATATAAAGTGCTCAAATAATCTTTAGCTCGTTTCAGTTTCTAAGAACGTTCCTAACCTTCCCAACAAGGTTTCTGTGCTTGTAAACAATGAGGAAAAAGTTAAATAAAAATAAAATATCAAGTAAAGCTCTATATTATGTTTAGTTTTCTTCTACTAATTTCCCCAAAAATATAAATGCAAAAGAAATAACCCCATTTAGACTGTTTAATAAATACTAATACTTGTTAAGCCACATTGTTCCATTCAAAGAGTCAACATGTCTTGATCGTATTTTTATGTAATTCATGTAGAGGCACACGCCAGCTTGCAAACTAGAAAGTATTGATATAAACCCAGAAGATGATCTGAAATACCAAAACAGCTCTTAGAATAAAAAAGATGTTGAGAATTGAGGGGAGACATTTTAACGCTGGTACTCTGTGTTTGCTAAGAATAGGAATAAGAAAATTAGACTTTCTCAATTTCTTTTAAACCTTAAAAAAATGCCGGCTTTTTAACCACTTATCCACTGCCACTAGAAAGTGCACAGATAAAAGGTGATCGATCTTCTGATTCAGGTGTTATTCCAAGGCAAACAAAGTTTTGTATCTTGCACCTAAATTGTAAGTAATTCAGGCCCTATTTTTTTTGGAATCAGCTCATCACGCTGTGTTTTAGAATTACAGAAAACTACAACCTTGAAAAGTTTCCTGAAAAACTTTGATCTAACCAACTGGCCAAAATACAAAGATATTTTTTATCAAAACAAATATAAAACCAGAAATAGCAAATCCATACTATCCATACAATTTAACTTAATCGGATCATTATGACCGTGTTGTATTTGGTGCTATATAAATAAAGTTGAATTGAAATGAATTGAAATTCCATTTAGTCTTCCATTAAGCAACTTCTACCAGTGTGTATTCCAGCTGTGTTTGTATTCCCCTTAAATATCTCTAACCACTTCATTCTGAATAGGTTGTATGAATACAAAAACAGAAAAGTTAAGAAAGGGGTCAACTTTGAGTTCCTGGGATTGTTGAGACGTGGGTCCTTGGACGTTAAATTCCTGCAGCATCAGAGGATGGAGGGTCATTAAGTCCCGACCCTACGCACCCCTGCACCAGCTAGGAGGAACCTGCACTCACTATACAACACTACGACAACTGATGAACTTCTACGAACCACAGACTAAAAAGGTCCGTCAGATCTGAGCTGATTCCTGAAGCGTTCTTTCGGGGCGGGGGGGGGATGGAGGAAATGGAGGATGATGGGAGACCAGCAGAGAGATTTGTGGTGGTTTTAATTCCAAAGATAAAAATGGGAGTTCATGGATCTCCTTCCTACCCTTGTCCTCGCCAACCATGTCTCTCCACATCGCTCTGCAGTTCCCTTGAGCAGGGCAGATGGGGCGTCGAGGAGCGGTTGAGAGATCCAGGGAGAGGTCCGTGGTGGTCCCGGCGGCCGTTCTCAGCCGCAGGAGATGACAGTGAAGCGTTTGGAGATGCAGGACATGTTGTGCAGGACAATGCCGAGGAGGAAGAGGAGCACGCACGCCACCAGGAGCACCGTGCACACACCGGACCACGTGGAGCCCTTCCCCCCTCCTCCCACGGGGCCGCTGACCCTGCTCTCCCCCTCGCCACCCTCCAGCCCCATCCCTATCCCCATCCCGTCGAGACCCATGGCCAGGCCCAGAGGCTGCTGCTCGGGCACGGTCACCACCGTCACTCCTTTCTGCTGGGCGCCGGGCAGGAAGCGACACCCAAGCTCGCCCGGAAGCCCCATTGCCCGGTCCTTGGCAAGAGGCAGCGGCAGCATGTAGCAGCCATTGCTGGGGAGGCGGATGAAGACAGGCGTGTGCTCAGAGGTGTGGGGGATGGCGATGACAGTGATGATGTCCGGGTCATCCGGGAGCTGGGAGACAGACAGGCCGGGGGGCAGTTTGGTGACGCCGCGGCACCAGGGGCAACGGATCTCCTTCTGGCTGCTGCGCATTTGGGTCAAACACACCGAGCAACACGTGTGCCGGCAATCCAGGAGCTTGGGCCGCCGCCGGGGACTGTAATAGTTGAAGCAGATCTGACACTCCAGAAGTGAGTCCTGGGAAAGAGTCTCCATCTTTAAAAAGTCACTGGCAGTCAACAGCGGTTAAATCAAACAGGTCTAGAGGAAACGTCGCGCTGCTCCGATGAAGGTTATGAAAGTAAGACCAAAGGATGCTGCAGGGTCTGCCGTCGACTTCTCAGTGAGGTCACAACCCTTTGGTGGCAACATGGCCCTTCATCTGCAACAGAAGAAGGACAATGAAGAGCACTGTTACGGGGACGCATCTTTCAGATTCTCTTTTCCATCGTTTCATCAACAATCTGTTTGGGGAACATCTGTCTGGAACAGTTAAGACAGTAAAGACAGAAAAGAACTGAATGACAAACAAAATTTAAGACAGCATGAGAGAGGCAAAGGTAAAGTCTTATACATGATAATGTAGTAAGAAACAGGAAAAAAGGTGTAATAACTTCAGCTAAAATGGTAAAAACAATTCAGTTAGCTAAACCCGCTAAAATAACAAAATTAACTCAAACAACAAAGCACAACTAAAACAGCAGACAGTAATAGATACGGCAAAATCTATTAACGCAATCAAAACGGCTAAAACAGCAAAAACAAAAAAAGAGGCTAAAATAGCTATACGAGAGCTGAATCTTCCAAAGATAGCCAAAGATTTGAACAAAAACTACTGAAACAAATGAAACAGCAAGAACAGCTAAAAAACCACTAAAATTAATGGTTACAATTAAAGAGAATTCCAGATTCCATATAATTCCATATAAAACATGTTTCCTTAATGGACCATAGATTTAATTGGACATCAGTGCAGAGACATTGAGACAGGTGGAATAGGTCATGTACTGCTTTAAAAAAGGCAGCAATATTTTTGAACCAGTTGTAATCAGGATGGGAAAGTGTGACCTGATTCTGCCTCAAGCTAATTATTATGTGCATGACTTTTTCCAAGTCCTCCTACTGAAAAACAAGGACCTGTTCCTCAGCTACAAAAGGCCACCTTTAGCATTTGAGGTTTGTTATCACTCCGCAAATACTATATTTTACTTTATTGCACACGTGTGTAGACGCCTGAATGCAGCACGGACAGGTTCAGAACACCCCCCTTGCCTCTGTATGTGCCAAGTAGAGCTAATTCTTCCGTTTCCTCAATAAACATTTTCTACCTCCTCCTCCGTCCCTGCATAATCGCGTATACCGTGTTAATCCATGCAGAAGCTGTGATAGTTTGCTTTTACAGATGATTAAACTCTGTCAAAATAGCACCACGAAAACAATGAATACCAAACAGGGGCTTTATTCTTTGTCGAAATCGTCAAGTGTGAAAACTGCTGAGGAAAAGAGAGACTACGATTTTTTTTTTTTTTTTAACTTTCTTTCACTTTCTCTACTGCTGCCATGTCGACAGAGCCGCCGTACCTCCGGGCACAACCGTGGGTAGACGGCGAGAGTGAAGAGCGAGACAGATGGAGGAGTAGGAGGAGGAGGAAGAAGAGGAGGAGGAGGAGGAGGAGGAGGAGGAGGGATGGAGGATAAAGTGGTGGCAAAAATAGGAAAAGGTGACCACTGATTGCTCTGCAGCACCGTACATATCGGTCTCTTATCAAAAACAGGATCTCAGGCAATTAAAGTTGTCGTGGCGCCCCGTGGGGACGCCGAGGTGGCATTGACAGATAAGAGCGAGCTCCTGCCGAGTATGCTGGGAGCAGAGGCTGGACTGAGCTCGCTTCATTTGGGCCGTGATAGAAAAGTGAAAGTTGAGGATTAAATATCACTTTTATAGAAACTGCTAATAAACCGCGGCTAAACGAGTCAAACTGCACGGTTACATCTGGAGAGGTCCGGAGGTGTTCACACAAGATAAGGCCAGAACATACCCCGTGTTGCTTATCAGCTCAAAGTTACTTGTATTTAGTAATTGATTACTTTGATTGTTATTTCTTTCAAGTGTAGCGCAGCTATTTTACAAAGTTGCTGCAACAAAATGTAACTAGTCAAGTATTCCTCAGGGTTTCCTGTCTTCCTGATAGGAGAGTTGCTGTTACACGTGAGCTGAGCAGTTAGCACTGGGTGGAGCACCGTTATCTCAGCTTTGTGGGAGGAAGATCCTCTAAATTCTGGATGTTGGTGGTACTAGAAAGATTGACCAAAAAAGGCAGCAACATAAATAACCGAGGTCCCGTTTCCACGTTTTCAAGTGAAAATGAAAAACCGTTGTTGCACAATGGGTGTCTGTTCACATGACAACGGTGCTCGGAGCCACTGAAAACACAACCTTTTGAAAATGGCTTCCAATGTGAAACTTTTTGAAACCGTTCCCTCTCTGTCTGACAAGTCAAGACATTGCCCATGCTCAGAGTAAGCCCAGTAACCAGGGCCCGGTTCCTGCCAAAAGTAGTGGTAAGTCGTAGCACTGATGATTACCAGGTTTTCTCAGTCTTTCACACTCTTCAGCACAGCGAGTGAAACCCTCATTAACCCGTCAAGTCGATCCGCTCTCGTCAGCATCATCTGCAGCATCTTCTGCGTCTCCTTCCCCTGCCTCGTGAAGCAGCCCCCTGAGGCAAAACACTCCAATCCGTAACCCCCCCCCCCCCCACACACACACACACACACCCCACACACCCTCACCCCTCCGAACACCCCGACTGACCTAGTTTCTCCACGCCAAGTGAAAGTCGTGGAAAAAAAAAAGGGTGCAGAGAAATCCCACAAGCTGCACGGAGAAGCGAGGAAGACGAGCTGAGGGAGACGGGAGGCACAGACCTGCCCTTGAGGGGGTGAGACAGCCCGGGGTATTACTGAATCCTTCTCCCAAAGATAAGGATTAGCTTTGATCTGACATAAATGCTTTGTGGCTCAATATTCCCATACAGCCAACTGCTCTCCCTCTTGTCTCCCTCTTCTGACAGAAAAGCTTCTTCCTCTTCTACTTTACATCAATTCTTCATACTTTTCACTTTCCCCCACTCCCGTCGGCTCCTTTTCACACGTTTCCTACATGTCAAGGATGGAAAGAAAGCTGCAGAATATCAAAAAAAGGTGCACTTTTGGGTTCACACAAAGTCACACTTTGTGCTGTGCTCAAAGGCTGATTAAAAACCTCATTCCAAAAACCTGCAGAATTTAATGAAGCAACGCTTTGTATATACTTACCTCCCTACCTATCCACCTATCTTCCTATCCACCTATCTACATATTTACACATAGATGTACATATCGTACATACGTATCGCCGACCTACCTCCATATCTACTTTACATTTTCCCACGTAAAAATCTGTCTACTCGTCTATAGATCTGTTTATCTGCCTACCAATCTGTCTACTTTAGTACAGACCAATCCATCTACCCATTATCTAAATAACTACCTTCATGTATACAGTACCCCTACCGTTTCCGACCTGCCTATCCTAAAACTCACCTATTTACATACTGACCTACGTACCTACCTACCGACAGATCTACCGACCTACCTTGTTCTCATTAGCTTATGTCTTGTTCCAATTGATCCTCCAAAAAAGGAACAATATCAAAATTAAACATAAAATTGCTATGCTATATATAGCTAGCAATGCTGTAATCTAACAAATTCCCCCCCAAAAAAGAAAATGTTATCTTACAAAAAAAGTGTAATAATGAATGTTTTGCATCATAGTTAAGCTGCTGTTTCAATTCACTCAGATCATCTGAGATAACAATGAAAACCGCTGTGTGGCGTCTGTGAAGGAGTAGCACTGCATGGTGAAGACACGACGGCGAGGAATCACGGCTGTGGATTAACTGAGTGATTAATCGGTCACACCGAGGCTTCGCCTGCCCTGACCAACTTTCCCTCACACCTATGCGCCGGAGCGTCCCAGGAAAGGGTTCAGGGCCAGGAAACGGGGAGGTTTTAGTCATACTTCAGCCAAACGGCACGTTTCTTGTGCGTCTCGGTTAGTAACGATGGAGAGTGACCGACAGGCGGTCTCCGTCCCAAACACGCCCGTGGTCCTCTCGACGCAACTCACGAGGAGGAAGTGGGGCGGGGGGGGCAGCACACATCCCCTCAGGTCCTACGCACACAATCGGTCGAGGAGAAAGTGCACTCAAGTTAAAAATAACCACACACACACACACACACACTGACTTACACACTGCTCCACCAGAACAGACATGGCCGACATAATAAAGTGGCTTGAAGCAGCGCAGGCGAAGAGACCGCCATCCCTCCGGCGGGTTGAATCAGCGAAACGTCACCGAGGCGATGACGTAACAGCGGCAGATATGGAGGTTTGGACGCCGCTTGAATGTCCTCGTGCAAGATTTAATGGCTGCTGTGAAGGAAATTCATCTAAATAAACAGACCACATATGTACCACACGGGTACGTGCAAAACTATCGACTTTGGCTGTGGTTCGCATGCACAGTCGCAGCGTTTCAGAATTTTTTTTGCATTTTACCCCGTTTTCAAGAGAATTTAGTGGCTTCACGGCAAGAGATTACTGAGATATTCCATTAACAATAAGAGGGCTCAGAGTAACTTTTGCATTTCTGCTCACGATATCTAACAAGATCACACCGAGTGCACCAAGTACACCAAATATGAAGGAACGTCCATGAGCTGTTCCCGGGAGGTCATATCATCGAGGAAAAGGACTGACCTGGGAACTCGATGCCTCGTGTGGAAATGGTCTCAAGTCCTCGCTGTGACTCTGCTGTGCCTCCACAAACATTGAGAGGCTCCATCTGTGATGGGACCATTTCCAGCAGTTACATGGTAACGGACCCATCTGCATTTAGAAAACGATTGGCAGTCAAGTTAACAGACACTCGTGTGGCACAACGGGAAAGTAGTAGTGTGCGATACCACCGATTTCCTTTATCTGATAACAAGCAGCACCATAGCCGCTATCACTGATACAGAAGTAATAGTAATACTACAGTGCAAAACTACTGCGCCGACAGTCCAACAGCTTAATGTCTCAAGATAACGCCAAGCTTCTGTGTTAAAAAATTTAAGCTAAATTAAAGCTATTAAAACGACAACATTACATTTCGTACTTTTTATCTCAGTTTTAAACATGATGATCGTGAGCTTTTGCATTTACACAGTATTGGTAGTATGAAGATTAACTAATTATAGCAACTACACAGATAACTTTTCTAATTTTAAGATGGGAATCGATCGGAAGTATCAATATTGTTGCCGATGTGCCCTTCGCTACAGTGGAGCAGCATAAACGAAGCAAAGCACGCACACTTTGCATGCTTTGGCTTTTTCCTGGCAGTTCTACCCTTCAGACGATAGAAATACTGTGTCACTTTTTAATTAGATGTTAATTTTGCTGCCTTCTGATCCATGAGATCTGTGCAGCAACACAAGCGATTACTGTACAAACGAGCACGCTCAGTGTACTGCGGTCTCCTCCGCTGTGGGCAGCGTGCTGAGCTAGCATTAGCATGAAGCTGGTGTCAATTTCTTTCGCCCACGCGTGAGAAGTTTGGACGAGAGTCAACACGTCTGCCATCGAGTACATTTAACGGATAAAGTAGTGATGAAGGAGGCGCGGAGGTCAAAAGGCACCGCGGCAGTGTGTGTGTGTGTGTGATAATGAGAACACTTCAATTAACTTCAACTGCAGCTCATTTTTCATGCACACTTCATGTTAACTGCACAGGCGAGAAGGACAAAGAGTAGCCCGTCCTTGAGAAATGATTCACTCTGAAATTCACATATATGTTTTTGCGTGTGCGTGCGTGCGCGTGTGTCAGAGAGCAAGAGACAGAGAAAATCCGAGTCCTTCTGAACCGACGAAAACCACGAAGGGTCAAAGAACGTAAAAAAACTCCCTTTGTCTTCAAATACACAAAATCCCAGAAAGAGGCTGAACACAGCGACGATAAGAGAGTCTGCAATCAAAAGTATATCAAAAAAATAAAACTTAAGCAAAGGATCTGGATTTGTGTCTTGTGATAGTGTGTGCTTGTGTCTGCTTGTTTGCAAGGTTGCATGTGTAATAGTGTGCACACACGTGTGTGTGTGTGTCCGTGTGTCAGTGTGTGTGTGTGCGTGCGGGTGCACAGCAGATGGAGCCTCTAATAGAATCCTGTGCAGTCGACCACTGCACGACACATTATGGCAATTTCCAGCTCGAGGATCCAGTGAGCGTCAGAGCCGGCGGAGCCACTGCTGGATGAAGGCCCCCCCCCCCTCCCCACACCCTCATCATCCTCATCCTCCTCCATCATCATCACCACCACATCCACACCCACCAGCAGCACGGATCTGGCCGAGTGCCACGGGGAGGGACGCCGCCCACCCAGCGGTGCTCGTCTCTGCCCTCCAACAGCAACACTTGACTTCCAGCCGATATTTTTCCAGGAGCCTGAAAAAAACGAGTTTGCAGACGTGCAGGTAGAACCGACTCCGACTTTACCGCCGTAATCACGGCTGTTCATTTCCACCTCAGCAGACTGCGCTTCCACTGCACGCAGATGTGTGCAGCAGACAAAACTTTGAACCAATCAGAGCTCAGATTCTGCTTTTTCAGCACGAAACTCCTGACGAACGTGAATAAATGATGGGAAATCCTGAATAAAAGATTCTCATTGTTGGGAATTCTGTCACCTCGACTCTATTATTAAAAGTGAGCGGAGTTAAAAATGTACCTTTATATATATATATAAAAAAAGTCTGCTGATTTGATGTAGGTTTAGTTTGTCACCTCATCATCCTTTTGTGCTTAATTCAGTGTTTTGGATGTCGTTGACTTAATTCATCGAACACTGTTTTTTCTCACTTTCATCCATTTGTGGTCTCTGAATCTCTTTTTGGTGTTTGGTGGAGTTTTGCTGTTTGACTTTTTTTTGTCTCTTTGGTCATCATTTGCTGCAATTTTCAGTTGTTATTTCTGTGATTTTTTGTTATTTTGGTCAGTACATGTCCATTTTGCATTTATTTTTGATTCTTTATTTATCTTTTGCAACTTTTCCAGATTTTATTTGAGACATGTTTTTTTTTTTTTTTTTTTATGGTATTTTTGTTTAGTTTTGATTACTTTGTGGTCATTATGTGACTTTTGATGTCCAATTTTGGTCATTGAATAACAAATTATATTGATTTCTGTGTTTTTTTTGTCTTTTTTCATATATTTATTTTGGTTAATTCTGGCTTTATTTTGTCTGATTTTGGTCACGATTTTGTTCACTTTGTATGTTTTTGCATATTTGTGGTCACCCAAAGTCTCGTATTTCTCTTTTCTATGTCTTATTTTAGTCCTGATAAATTAATTCGGCTGTACACCAAGTTTTTTGGGGGGGTTTTGGTTGCTTTGTGGTTAACGATGGTCTATTTTTTTTTGACAGATTCTGGTCATTATGTACTCGTGTGCAACATTTGGTCTCATTTCTTCTCAGCAGCAGTCCTGTGCACAATATTTACTCCGACATACCTGCACGCACCGTCACGTCAATCCTCATGGAGGTCACGAGGAGTCAAAGAAAACCCTCATCGGCAAAATAAATCAATGGCCCTCGCTGATGTTTGATGAACGACACCCCCGCACTGAGAGATTGTGCCACTTTCAAAGCAGATGAAAGAGATGAATGCCGCGACTCCACCAGCTGCCGGCTCGATCTCCATCTGAAGATTCAAATAAAAGATCCAGGAGGCGCCAGATAAAGGCGAGAGCGTGGCAGCTCGGCCCAAATCTTCAAACAGCGCCGACACTTTTAATTAAGCTAATCTGCAACCGGGCTGCTTACAGAAGCTATGTAAATGAGGATTTATTAAAAACTATTAACTGCGGGACAATGAGGCCGTAGACAGTTTGAATGGCTTCATGAAGAAGTTCAGAAAGTTTCTAAATAAGAGAGATGGATCTCCAGCACAATGTGGCTCAAAAATCAAAGTGTCTCAGGACTTTGAAGGCAGGAAATGATGTGATTTATTCCCTCAGAAGTGCGGTGGCCCAGAAGAAGAACAAAACACAACAAACTTTGGTCAAAACTCTTTTGTATTTGTGTTTCGACTTATATTCCTGTTGCAGATTTGTTTGTGTTTGAACTTTTTGGGTTTCGCAAACTTTGTATTTGTGTTGTAACTTTCTTATTTGCACTGCAGCTCCTGCAATATATTTGTGATGCAGCTTATATATTTGTGTCGGGAAACTCCTTTAATCATGTTTTTGACAGTTGTTTCTGTGTTGTTTCCTTCTAATTTATGTTGCAGCGTTTGTGTTCGTCTTGCAACTTTTAAAAATTTCACATCCTGATTTCTCTTGTGTTTTAAGGTTTTTTGTGTCATTCCTCATTATACCCCTTCAACTTGATATATTCAGGCGAAATACAACAGTCAATCATATATCAAGGAACAAACTTTATGAACGAGTGGGTGAAGAGTGTGAAGGACTTCACAGGTGCCTGTGGAGAACTTTCCTCTGCCAACTGACTGCTGGCATCTGGGTTTGTCTGAGAGAAAGTGGTAAATAAGAGTCGTTCCCGGCGCGAGGACATCTTCCACCGCACTCCGACCCCCCCCCCCCCCCCTCCCCCCGTTCCCCTCCACCGACTATGAGCTCATTCGCACTTCGGCGAGCGGGCGCAGCAGGAAGGCGCTGGTGGGCGTTTATGGATGTTTGTGTGCTCGAGCATCAGGCAACACGGGCTCAAAAACGCCCAGCTTGAGTCTTTAAGACACTCAGCAGGTATACGTTCGGGGGGGGGGGGATAAAAACACTCCATTAGGCATTCTTCACACGTAACAGCCTTCTGTTCCACGACTCGCGCATCCACCGCACTCATGGCGACGCTGCGAGCGAACGCTTTCAAGAGTCTGTCACTCAGCTTGAACCGCAGACGGGAAATCTGGCGGGACGCTCGGAGACAGACGTTGTCATATCGCTGCTGCTTTGTCGGCGCTCGCGCTCCGAGGTCGCGGGGGTAAAAGAAAAAAGAAAAAAAAAAAAATCACCGGAGGTGGTAGAAGTGACGGCGTGCCGCATTGAAGGAGCTGCCCTCCAACCGTTCGGTGTCACCTTGTCGCCATCAACACCTCAGTGTCTTTGATGCAGTTTTGACACGTTAATTACGATGAAATGCCCCAACAAAACACCCTCGACCCCACAAACTAATCTCGCACACTCGCACATCTGGCAAGCCTGGGGAAAGCATGAATAAGCTCTGCGCAAAAGAATATTTTTCAGATAATTGATGATTTCTGACGACTTAATTATGATGAAAGTTGGTGACATTTGTATCTGAGCATGTGCTTCCTTGTTATTGGTTTTAAACTCAGAAGAGGAAAAGCATTAAAAATGTGTATTAAAGATACTGAAAATGATTGCGAGATACACTTTTAAAAGCTATATATGGAATTAATAGGCATTATTGGGGTCGGGGGGATGCCTTTTCTCAATATGATTGAATCGCTTTGGGCAGGACTTGTGACAGAACGGATACAGTAGGTGGAGGGTGAAACTATTAACATCCTCCACCATGAAACCATGAAATATAGTTTTTTTTTAAAACTAAACTCCTGAGAACGACAGATAAAAAAAAATGCAGTGTTTTTCATTGATTAAAACGTAGGAAGAAGATCACATAAAGAAACTAGAACAGACACTCGGCAGAGTGCACACCGTCGCCAACGCCACATTTGTCACCATGGAAACCAATGGATTACAAGTTCATTCGATCCACCACTCCACTCCTTCCATCATTGGTCATGGTTGTTTGAATGACTTCATGTTATCACTGTTTGACACAGAAAATTAAATTAAAATTTCTGTGTGACCCCCCCTCGACCTTTGACCCCCTAATCTCTAATCAGGGTACATCTGCGGATAGGGAATCAAAATTTCTAATTTTGGCATTTGTTTGGACAGCAATCAGATCCAAACTGACCACGTTCTGATGAATATACTTGTTTGACCTTTTGGTATCCTTGACCTTTGACTCAATCGCTCTCAAAATTCTATGGAACCATCCTGGATAAGACAAGTCATCCCTGAAAACTTCATGCAATTCAGGTCAATGTTTAAAAGTTGGTAACATGCATACATGTGTGTTTGGGTTTATGATTTAAGGCATTTCAAGTGAAAATGTTTGTGCATTTTTATTTAGAAGAGATTTGTTTTTCCACGACGACATTTTGAAACCTATGTCTGTTTACACAGCAATGGCAGAAAATGGTTGTTTGTGTAATAAAAACACACACACACACCACACACACACACACGTATTATACATTAACAATGGGCCGTAAGTGGACAGATGATGAAGTTGGATTCCTATTCCGGCCGCCTCTAAGCTGTAAAACTACCAAGTCCCGAGCGCCATTGTCATGTAAACAACCCAAAAATACAACAAAGGTTTTCTGTTTTCACTTGAAAAATGTAAACGGGGCCTAAATGTTCTCCAACAGATCGTGTAGGCAGTTTTTTTGCAAATTACATTCTCTTACATTCGTCACAAAAACTTGATATTTGTCACCTTGAAATCTGCAAATTTGAAGGAAAACTTGATGCGAGAAAAACCACGAATGGTGTATTGTTAGAAAACTCACGTGTTTTCATACAGACATATTTATGTAGATCTCGTTTAGTTTTTTGATCAAAATGTTTGAGCAAAATATTTGTTACAACGTTCAGTGTGTGTTAGAAGCCGTATGAACCGGTAGATATTCAAAGCACACGTGTAAATGTATACTTCTATGCTATAAACATTTCTTTGTATCATTCTTTGGTGTCTTTCCACCGTTAAATCAAGAGGTGGCTTGAAATGAATGATAACGACTACAAAAAGTACAGACAACTGACCCAATAAAACATGAACTCACCCAGACGGCAACAAACTGATTCGATCTGCTGTGACACCAAAGTACTGAATGTAGTGGGACCACGGAGGCAGCAAACACGGGAGTCTGAAGAGGAAACAGACAAGAGACAAACTCAATGACAGCTGAAGATGTGAAGCGGGGTCAAACCCACGACCCACCAGAAAAAAACACTGCAGGATATTAATCAGGGAATCTGCCTAGACAACATGCAAAGTTTTTATTTTACAGATGTTGGTAGCCTTCGCCAGTGCTCGGTCCTTCTCAGAGTCCTGAGAGAAAGTCACCACATAAAATAGACTCCAGTGGTGATTCGTACATCTGAATGAATCGTGTCTTTGGAAAAGAAAGAAAAACAAGCTCTGGCTTAGCAGTCAATCACATTACCAACAGGGGAAAATGTATGTTCATAAATATAGTTTGTAATTTAAAGCATGACGACAGAGCTTCATTCCGATAGTTTGTTAAAAAAAAAAATTTTTTTTTCTTTATAACAATCTTTGTTGCTTGCTGCTCTCTGTCCTTTCCATTTATTTCTCTCTATCCTCTAACCTCCAACCAGAACAGCAGAAAATCTCCACTTCTGAGTCTGGTTCTGTAGGTTTCTCCGTGTTTTTTCCATTCCACCATTCACCTGTTTGCTTTTTATGTCAGTAAAATACTGTAATATTGGATGATTTTCAGTGGTACAATAACATTGTTCTGTTGCTATACAGTGACATCCAGTGGTAATAAATGGTAGCTCCAGTTATATTTCGAAATGTAAGTCGCTTCTTAATACAAGTCACATAAGAAGTCAATCAATTAAAAAAACATGTGATTTATAATCCAGAATATACGGTAATGTTGGAGTTTTTGTTAAATGGCACTATAGCAGTGTTCTGTTGTCATATAGTGACATCCAGTGGCCATAGATGGTATATTTTAATATATATGATTCGTCCAAAAATAAGCAGTGCTGCCAAAGTTGGCAGCCGTGTTGGCCAAATTCTACACTGATCTTGACTGTTAGAAACAATCGATCTGACAGGGGAATATGTAGATCATGGGGGGGGGGGGGGGGACGGCACCCTGACCCACCTCCTCCACATGTGTCATCGCATCATTTAATGGTGTAAAAACGTCGCCGACCCTCACTCAGAGCCACTCAGCTCCCCTACGACACCTCACTCCGCAGTGAGTTTGACCTTCATGCATTAACTCCTCTCGCTGGGTTTTTAAACGGAGGATTATTTCCCTCCCGACTCCCCATTAGCTCAGATCATGTCGAAACCTCCACTAAACCTCGTGCATAACAGCTCCTCTCCGTTTAATGCAATCGCGATTTCAAATGCCAATTAAACCGATCGCGGAGGCCTGAACGGTGGCGGGAGTGCAGGTCTGATGGAGCGAGTGCTGTCGCTTGCTGATAGGAAGCGAAACCAGCGGAGGGAGGGAGGGAGGGAGGGAGGGAGGGAGG